>NC_037675.1:16617382-16671468 GCF_003255815.1 Theropithecus gelada
AAAAAAAAAAAAAAAAAAAAAAAAAAAAAGACTTTGAGGGACTGTTGGGAAGGCATGATTGGTTTTGAAATCATGAGGACATGAGATTTGGAAGGACCAGGGGCAGAATGACATGATTTGGCTGTGTCCCCACCCAAATCTCAATTTGAATTATATCTCCCAGAATTCCCATGTGTTGCGGGAGGGGAAGTAATTGAATCATGGGGGCCGATCTTTCCCATGCTGCTCTCATAATAGTGAATAAGTCTCATGAGACCTGATGGGTTTATCAGAGTTTTCCACTTTTGCTTCTTCATTTTTCTCTTGGCCACTGCCATGTAAGAAGTGCCTTTTGTCTCCTGCCATGATTCTGAGGCCTCCCCAGTCAAGTAGAACTGTAAGTCCAATTAAACCTCTTTTTCTTCCCAGTCTCGGGTGTGTCTTTATCAGCAGGGTGAAAGCAGACTAATACAGGTATGGTCATGTGTATGTGTATGTGTATGTGTGTGTATGGGTTGATGCTATATAGAAATGTCATCACACTGTTCTATACCTCTGCAAGTAACCTTCATCATTTTCTGTTGTTTTCTGAATTTATTCCTGTTGGTACAGGTAGATCAGATGCATTATTCTCATGCATTTTTGTATTTACTTGTAGGAATCTACTTTGATCAATTTGAAACCTAAAGTTTTAAATGCTCATTTCTTACATCATTACTACTACTAAGTACTTCCAAAGTGTTCAATTTATGAAATGCCATCTTATTATTTTAGTTTTCATTTCCATAATTACTAGTAAGGTTGAACAACATTTCATATATTTATTGGCCATTTGGGTTTTATTTTCTGTGAAATCTCCTGTTCCTGCCCTTTGTCCTTTTTTGTAATTAGTTCTTTTTATATTATTGATCCATATGATTTTTATGTATTTTATATCTTAATTCTCTTGTCAGTTATATGAGCTCAAATATCTTACTGGAGAAAGATTTTCAAAAAGTTTTATTTCAGAAAGATTCATTAGCTGGCATGCCCCCGTTAGGTCCTTACATATAGAAATATTTATTGCTAGCAAAATCTTTCATTAATACATTGTATATTCATTCACTAATTCATTTCATAAAAATTTTTTTACTACTACGTATCATATAGGCAATCAACTGTGCCAGGCTTTCGGACAAAATAAAGATAAATAAGATGTTTACTTTCCATATAATAACAACACAAATATCTAAAATACATGATAAAATGTAATATGGGCCATAACAGACAGTCCAACTGAGGGAGCACTTGCTTTTGGACATTTCATGACAAAAATTGCATGAAACCCCGACTTTGAAAGTTGAGTAGAAGTTGGACTGCAAGAATAGGGTTCATGACGTGCACCTGAAGGAGATTTCATGAGAAAATATCAATCCATTTTCAAAGCAAACAAGTTACATAATTTATCTCCTTTTAGCCTTAAGACAATTCAGCAAAGTGGTTACCATATTCTTTTCATACATCAGAGAGCTTAGGAAACTTGGCAAAGTTCTCAAAACCAGTTAATGTTGGGATTTGAGGTAAAACAGACGTAAAACCCACATTTCACCACTGACTTCACAGCTTTGCTCTTAACATCATGCTATACCACCTCCCAAGGCCTCAAGGGTTTCAATGAGAGGAACAAGCAGATCACAGCAACAAGCTGTTTGTTGAGCCAAGTCACTTGCTGCCTGGGCATGTGGGAAGCTACAATAGGAACAAGGGAGGCAGCTCAGATGGCAAGGGGCTCAAGGCCAGCACAAAGAGTGTGGACTGCACCTGGTGGTATACAGGGAGCTGTTCATTAGACCTCTGGAGAACAAAGGTAAACTCTGTGTCAGATTAGTCATGCCAGAGTGAGGGTTTTAGCAGTGTGACCTTGTAAGGAGGTAAGCCAAAAAACTAGCACAACTGGGTGGTGGTGGTGTTATTTTCTTTAGAAGATGGAAGATGAGACAGCCAGCAGAACTCTGAAACTTCTCAATAAATATATGTTGAACGAGTATGTAAATAACGGGCAGAAAGAATAAAAATATATATACAACATAGTAAGCGCCCTACGAAGGTATTTTACCAAAAGGAAAAGCAGATAAGGTCACTAGTGTTTTCTTTTAAACCTCTTTTCTTTCTCATGACTCTTTATCTGTGTTTGCATGTGGAATCAAGTAAAAAGGCCATAACCTTCCTTTTCTATTCTTACACACTTGAGCCTCTTCCTGGCTATTCTCAGGGCATTGAACAGTGTCACCCTTTACCTCCAGCAGGGACTTCCAAGCTGATACAGAAGGAACCTAAGAGATGATTGAAACTGATTTACTCATGTCGTGGAGGAGGAAAGCAGACTCCACAAATGCCTTAGAATTCAGACATTTGCCCAAGGTCACTGTGCACGTTCCTCCTATCTGGCCATTTCCTACTGCTCATATTAGAGTTTACCTTTAGTTCTTTAGAGCTGAGATATACAAAACGTGCATATATTGAGAAAAACAAGCAAACATGCTTCAGTGTCTCATAGATCTTGAGCATTGACTCTTCCTAAAAGAAATAGACTACAAAATTGAGAAGTGAGGGTTGTGCCACACGAGGTAGAAGATTGGACTGATTAAGTCAAAGAGACACACAATAATCCTATTCAACCCTTAGGAGGTAATAAAACCCTTGGAATCCATTGTTTCAACTGGGTGACCTACCCAAAGACAGCCCACCCATTTACAGATGAAGCCCACAGATAGTGAATGTCCCACAGACAGTGAATGTGGAGCCAAAGTTTATACCCAATTCTTGTGATTCCAATTAAAGTCTTCCCAATGTTCTTCAGGTGAGAAGACCTAGACAGACAGGGAGGAGAAAGGAACATGTCCCAGTCACCATCAATGAATACAATGTTCATTCATTTATTTATTCATTCCATTAGTTTTATTGAGAGCTTACTTTGTGGCAGATACCACACCAACCATGTAGAGGTGTCTAACCTCAAGAAGCGTGTCGAGGTGCCTAACCTTACGAATGCTTTGATGCATTTTCTACAGTCTTTTTATATAAACAATGAGACTCTTGACCATCTCTTCTATCTTCCAAGTTAAAATGAGACCAAATTGCCCTCTTGAAAATTCATTCTCATCTCTCAAGAACACCAAAATATATTTCATAAGGCCTATTTAATGTGTCAGCACCCAAGGCTCTTTCTCAACTATCTATGGACAGAGTTTCTTATTACTGCATTAGGGCCACTACCTGCCAGTCAAATCATCCATATTATCTAGCTAATCATCTAGCAATATTGGCTAATCATCTAGTAATACTGAGGGTCTGTTAGGAAAACATGCAAATATACATGAAGAAGTAAAACATAATACTTTTTATACCCTAACAGGCATTCTAGCTATTCCTCCAACATACTTGATCATAATAATCCTCCAGGATAATTGTTAAAAGTAGAAATTCTGGCCGAGCTCAGTGGCTTACGCCTGTAATCCCAGCAATTTGGGAGGCCAAGGCAGGCAGATCACCTGAGGTCAGGAGTTTGAGACCAGCCTGGCCAACATAGTGAAACCACATCTCTACTAAAAATACAAAAGTTAGCCGGGCATGGTGGCAGGCACCTGTAATCCCAGCTACTTGGAAGGCTGAGGCAGGGGAATCGATTGAACCCAGGAGGCAGAGGTTACAGTGAACCGAGATCATGCCATCACACTCCAGCCTGGGGAACAAGAGTGAGGCTTCATCTCAAAAAAAAAAATTTAAAAAGGTAGAGATTCTAGGACACTGCAGGAATCTTCTTTTATTTCAGTCTGTCACCCAGGATAGCATACAGTGGTTCAATCTTGGCTCACTGCAAGCTCTGCCTCACCATTTCAAGAGATTCTTGTGCCTCAGCCTGCCGAGTAGCTGGAATGACAGGTGTGCACCACCACACCTGGCTAATTTTTGTATTTAGTAGAGACATGGTTTCACCATGTTGGCCAGGCTGGTCTCGAACTCCTGACCTCAAGTGATCTGCCCACGTTGACCTCCCAAAGTGCTGAGATTACAGGCATAAGCCACCATGCCAAGCCAGTGCATGATCTTCTGATTCAGACCTGCCAAGAGAGGGAGTCTTTGGCAAGTCCAGAAAAGCCTGGAAAATCTACCTTAGACCATGTCTACCATTATAGAAATCAGAAAGGAGAACTCCAGATATTCAACTCAGGATCCTCAATTTTGAGGAATATTTGGAAGCAGGAAACACCACAAGGTGTTTGAAGTTTATAGGTCAGGTGGATGATGGTCCTGGACAGGTCATCAACGCAAGACAGGGTGAGAGATGAGGAGAGGGTCTTGTGAATGAGGCAGGGAATGGGAAGGACAAAGGAGGACTCAGTGAGGATGTGGATGTCCTCGCTGATTCATTGAATGTTCTCATGGATTCAGGGAGCTGGGAGGCCAGGCAAGAGGTCCATAGCTCTGGAGCAAGCAGTTCAGTTGGCCCACAGCCACTTTACTCATATACAAATTTACTGACCTAATGAAAAGTCAGGTAGTCCAAGCCCATCTGACCTTGAGCTGCTCGTAAACAGAAGGGCTGGCTTCATGCCCACTGTTGGCACCACCAGGAACAAAGTCAGCCCTTGGTAATACAGGGAAGGCCATTCAGAGTTTGTCAGGAAACCTAAGCTCCTTTGTGGCCCTCTCACAAGCCTGTTCCTTTTGTGGCAACTGTGAGGAAAACTGGTTGGAAGGTGTTTATGAAGGCTCTTGTCAATAATTCCAAGGCTCCCTTGCCTGCTTCTTGCACCTATAAAAATATCAGAAATCCTCATTGTCTCAGCCCTGAAACAGACTTTTTGGTTTTTAAAGGAACCCTCAATGCTTTGGTTTGATATTATCCAATAGTCACAGCTGACTTAGGAATTCTGAAGCTTTGCAACCTTGACAAATCTATAAAAATGGAGTATATCTCATTTTAAGAACAAAAGCAGGGAATAATTTTAATTAATCAACTTAAAAAAAAAACGCACGTGCATGCCTGTAAGACTGCAAAGTAAAATCTCAGAATATGAAAGAAGGAAGTAAATCTCTTCATGGATTCCCCAAATACTCCCAATGTATTTATATCACTTCGCATTAAATCATCTGAAAATTACTTTCACGTTAAGAAGCTCACTTAAAAATGAGGTAGAACTCATTATTCCCAATTTACAGAAGATGAAACTGCAGTTCAGAGTGGTTATGTAACCAGAATGGCAGATAGGACGATTTGAGCTCAAAGAAAGAGGTACCCCATGTGACATAACTTGCAGGATTTCCCAGAAATACTGAGAGTGTTCTGATAACTGCTGTCTCCAACTTGATCATGAAAGTAAGCAACTTCTCTTATGTATCTTTGCCTGCCTAACAGTGAGCTCCGAAAATGGTGACTGAATAAATGATTTTAATGATTGTATCCTTAGCCAGTCTCTGAAAGTCACTCCTTTGTTTTAAGGCTTTTGGTTGATCCTCCCAGACAGTCTCTTCTCAGGGCTTCACTCCCACCAAATCACTTGCTACCAGAGAGGAATCCAGTGAGCCCTCTTCTCTCTTTCCCACATATGACTCAATTCAGCAATATCTAATCTTTCAAAATATCTCACGTGGCATCTCAGAGGCATGCCCTTTGAGATATGAATAGTCAAGTAAGTCAGGCCACCAGAATGTTGTAATACTATGGCATTGACAAGTAGGCAATTAGACGAGTCACTGGGCCATTATTGTGTGATGTCCGAGCTCCTTTGCCCAATCATTGGGTCCCGGATGGCTGGTAGTTATGCATAACTGAAAGTCAGCTGCAAGATAACTTCTTGGCTTGCCTGTAAGAAATCCCTTCCTGTTGGATGGGTCCATGAAGCTGCTTCTGTATGTGAAACCTGGTGAAAGAGAGAGATATGATCTCAGTTCCTTCCTTCAGGGGCTGGAAGACACCATTCATAGTCAGGCAAACTGCTCCTGAAGGAGCTTCCCTTATGAGGGACTCTGTAGCTGCAGTCCAACACCTGGGCTTATTTCTGTCAGTTTCCAGCTTTGTCACTTTTGTTGAGTCATAGCAATTTTCTAAGCTTCAGTTTCCACATGTACTTAAGAAAAAAAAAGAGGAATTCTAATGCCACTTTTATCATTGGGTTGCCATGAAATTTAAAGGAAAGAGTTTGTGTGGAAAGGCTGATAGCCCAGTGCTTGACACATTATATGCTTTTGACAAATGTCACTTATTTATTATGGATTTTTTCAAATTTAATGGATTATCTGGTAAAGATGTGCTACTTAGGCCGGGTGCAGTGGCTCACACCTGTAATCTCAGCACTTTGGAAGGCCGAGGCTGGCAGATCACTTGAGGCCAGGAGTTCAAAAGCAGCCTGGCCAACAGGGCAAAACCCTGTCTCTCCTAAAAATACAAAAAGTATCTGGGTGCGGTGGTGCACACCTGTAACTCCAGCTGCTTGGGAAGCTGAGGCAGGAGAATTGCTTGAACCCGGGAGGCAGAGGTTGCAGTGAGCTGAGATCGCACCACTGCACTCCAGCCTGGGCAACAGAATGAGACACTATCTCAGAAAAAAAAAAAAAAATCTGCTATTTATCAGTTAGACAACATTAAGTAGCGTGTGTGAGACATTTTTGCTCTTTCCAGGCTCACAGAACCTGAACTCCAGGAGTAACCTCAGAGAACCCCCAGAGAGCACTTTTTCCCTAAGAGGAAGCAGAGGTCCAGAGGGGTGGCACTGTCCAAGTCACATCAGTGACACACCAGGATTAGCATTTGGCTTTCCTCATACCTCATCCCCATTTGTTCACCCACACCATCTTCTCCTTTCATGGTTCACACTGTTTAGTTTCTAAGGAAATACCTCTTTGGAACCTAAAAACTTTGTTGCTAGCAATGAAAACAGTCAAAGAATAATTTCTTATATGCTCTTACTCTTATAAATCTAAGAACAAAACTCTTTAAGAGTTTTAGCACAGATTTCTGATAGGCAAACCATAAAAAATCATAAAGTTGGGGGGGGGCATACCAGGAATGTTTGAGGATAGAGAATGCACACATGTCTCAACTTTCCATTGAGACATATTGTTTAATCATATTTTAATCCAATATTTCAAACCAAGGAGATGTATGACTTCATGACATTGTTGGGAGTATGAGGGGGGTGGTGATTACTTTGTAGAAATGCTTCACTGGGACAGGTGTGAGCATTAGAACCTTAAGATGTCACAGTGCCTTCTCTCATACTGCAGCATGACCTGAAGTGCAACTGTCCTGCAGAGAGGAACCTCAGCTGTAGACCTCAGGGCTTGCAGGTCCTCTCTGCCCTTGTGTGGAGATAGTGCCTCCATGGGGATAGGGGTTATGCCTGGCTTTTCTACTACTGCATTTCCACAGCCTAAAGCAGTGTTGTCTGATAGTGAGTGGTCAAAAATAATTGCTGCTGTTGTTGCTGAGAGGCAAGTTTTAGGATAGAAGACACCTCTTTTTTTTATTTTAATTTATTTATTATTATTATACTTTAAGTTGTAGGGTACATGTGCATAACGTGCAGGTTTGTTACATATGTATACTTGTGCCATGTTGGTGTGCTGCACCCATCAACTCGTCATTTACATCAAGAAGACACTTCTTAAACATTTGGTCTCATCATAGAACTTAATAGGTCAACAAGAACAAAAACAGCAACAGCAAAACAGACAGAAGAAAACTTGACTCACCAAGTCTGGACTCTGTCCTCCATTGTCCAGGCTGCTGAGTTTGTCTGCCTGCCTTGGCAGATCTAGGTAGCATAATTGTTTGGATGTGTCACTCCAGCCTGTTTCTGGGTGTCACGCTATCTTCTAGGAATTCACACAATGAACAGGTTTTGGAAGAACACCAGCTTGTTCTCAGACTTCCTTTTCTCATGTTGTTTTTCAGAATTCAGGTCAGTTTCTATCTCCACATCTTCCTATCACCTGTTACTGGATTTCAGCTTTGGTTTTCTCCATGGGACACAGCACAGACATTGTCATTGGGTCACCATCTGATTTAAATCACTTCTTGTCTCATTGTGAAAGGTGATCAGTTTGACTTACACAACAGAAGTGATTGGTGTGGAGTCAAGAAACCTGAGCACAGGCCCCTTTGGGAAAGGGGTGAAGTCTTTAAAAAGGAAAACGAGGGAAGAGAACTCGATGGCAGGCAGTAGCACATTGTTTACATGAAACATGGATTCCATTTTTTTAAAAATCTGTTTTTTGGTGTCACAGTGATTTTTGTCTTTATGTTCATGGAGAAAACCAATCCTGTGGTCAAGATGGCTGGGGAAAAAGCCTTTCAGTTTCAGCCTTCAGGTGGGTTGGGGAACAAGGTGTCGAAGAAATTAGTCGGAATTTCTAGATACTTAAAAGGTGGTCTTGTTCTTAAGCTTCCTGACAATGATGTTTTGGTTTCATTATCTCCCAGCTCACTGCTTCAAGCTCACCCTTTCTGGCTGCAGCCTGAATGTTTTGGAACAAAGTTATTCTCATGACTTCTGGAGCCAAGTTCCTCATTCAAAAATATTTTTGAGTGTCTTGTGTATGCCAGGTACTGTTCTAATTGCTGCAGGGACCAAAACAACCCCGGAGCTTTCAGTCTCTTCAGGAGGAGACAGACAATGAATAGATGAACAAACAAATGAATGGGAAAAAGACAGACAATAAGTAGATGAACAAACAAATAAATATTGCAAGTAGTGCCTGACACGGTGAAGAAGATACACAAGGAAAGGGGAAGGGAGTGGCAGGTTGAGGGTGGTCTCCTTTGAAGAGGACCAGGGAAGGCCTCGTCAAAGGATAGCATATGAGCTGAGATAGGGATGATGCAAGAAGCCAGCCACCAGAGGGCCAGGGAGACAGTCTTCCCTGCAAAAAGCAGGTGCAAAGATTCAAGATGCAAAAGAGCTTGGCAGAGTACACTGGACAATAGGAAATGAGGAGGAGAGGCGAGGGGAGGAGCCTGAAGAGAAGCAAGGAGCCCATTCATCAGCCAGCTGGGCCCTGCGCAGAAGGAGGGCCCGATGCTCCTCTAACTCAGACCCGCCCCTGAAAATTCTATCTGAGAAGATGGCCCCTCACATGTAAACATGTCATAGAAGATGACTGGCTGGTGAGGTCTTGAGAGAGAGACAGACAGACAGAGAGAAAATAAAGTCTAGAAATGTCTTAGCTTTGTTTTGTTGTTTACAGAAATTAAAAATTGTTTGTGGCCAGGCATGGTGGCTCACTCCTATAATCCCAACACTTTGGGAGGCTGAGGCCGGTGGATCACCTGAGCTCAGTAGTTCAAGACCAGCTTGGCCAACATGGTGAAACCCCATCTCTACTAAAAATACAAAAATTAACTAGGCATGATGACATGCACCTGTAGTCCCAGCTACTTGGGAGGCTGAACAGCGAATTGCTGGAACCCAGAAGGCAGAGGTTGCAGTGAGCCGAGATCACGCCACTGCCTGGACGACAGAGCAAGACTCTGTCTCAAAAAAATATATATTGTTTGAACCCCAAAACAGCAACAATCCTCCCCCAAATCTGATGTATCTTAAGATTCTGGTGAGTGCCTAAGTAGAGATGTCTTACTAAAATTAGTGGAATACAAAGCTGAGCCTGGAATAAAAGAATTTGACTTTTTAATGCTCCTCTGAAGTGGCAAGATAGTGCCATAGGAAAAGCAGCTTGGCCATGTTCTGCCTTTTAACTGCAGTGGGGCCTTGAATAAATTACTTAACCTCTCTGAGCTTGTTTCCTCTTTTGTAAAATCCTCACATGGTTATTATGTGCAATTCCATGAGATAATAGTGGATGCTCTGGTAACATTAGTTTTGGTTCCTCCCTCATCCCTTCTCTGCCATGTAGACAACAGGAGAGTGAAGCTCAAAGAGAAGACTGATACTATTTAACAGAGAGAGAAAAAGGTGGAAATGAAGGCAGGGATTTTGTCCTTGCCCAGAGCTGTGCCTGGAATATAGTATTTGTTCAATAAATATTCCCTGGGTGAATGTATTCTTAAAGAGCCAGACCGCTCTACAGGAAGGACTAAGGGGGTTTCACTGGTGTGGGCTCATTCCCAGTGGGTTTGGTTTGTGGCTTGCGTCACTTTTTCTGGTTTAAGATATAGCCAGGGAGTGATAGGAGGGCAGTGTGGGGAGGAGAAAGAAGGAAAGATGCAAATATTTGCCCTGAGAGAGACCTAACCTCCAGAGGTTATCCTCAAGGCCAGAGAATTATTCGATACTTGGCTCGGTGGACTTGTTACTTTACAAATAATTCAATAACTTTCATTGTTTATGTAACATGCAGAAAATAAAGTAAAATGAAAAAATCAACAATCCTCCACTCAGAGATAAATTGCCATATTCATATTTTGTTTGTTTAAACATCATTGAGATCCCCATGTGATCTCAGTCATGTAACCTGCCTTTTTCAATCACTATGCTGGAATCTGGAAGGTTCTTCATCAACACAATCTTTATGGCAATGTAATAGTTCAGGCTATGAGTGTAGAATAATGAATTTCACTAGCACCGTCAGTGTGGACATTCCAGTTGTATCCAGTTTTCTTATCACAGACCATTTGCTTTTTTAACATCACATTATGAGCCTGGGGAAAGATATGAAAGAGTAGATGTGTATGTAGATGTGAATTTGTGTATTTAAGAATCCAGGATGAGCTCCACCAGCCCCCTCCAAGCAACAGGCATCTCTTGGTCAGGGCTGCCACTCTGCAAGAGCTGCCTTCATGAAAGACCGTACCTGAGACCAAGCCAAGGACCATTGTCCTGACCGATATTGGAATTCCCAGACTCCTAATGGGATAAAGGGAGAGTGAGTGGGAAAAGGGAATCCAGAGTGAGGTTGCCGACTCAACATCTGCACAGGTGACCTATGTGTCCTGATCGAGCGTTCCTTTCTCCAAGACTAGAGTATGCAGGTAGCCCACCTCTCCTCTGCACTGGGGCTAGACACCTGGGACCTACAGTTTTGTCCACCACTCTCTTATTTGATATCAAAATGCACTCAAGCTTAGTTCCATAAACGTGGAGTTTCACAAGAGCTAAAAGTAAAAAAAAAAAAAAAAAAAAAAAAAAAAATCTATCTGTAGAATGGCTGCTGTCAAGGTTGGGCAGAAGGTTGATTTAGTGTAACAGCACACTCTGTTCCCTCCCACCTCTTTCTGGCCCTCTCTCCATGCCAGAGAAAGAAAGGAGCACTATAATATTCTTTGCTCCACTTCAGCTCCAGACAGGGTGTACTACTATGATGATATTGGTCACACTGGACACCTGTACCTATGTTATGTATCTATGGCTTGGGGACTAGAGTTGCTATGTTCCTCTTTACTTACCTAGTGCTTAGCATATTTCTGGGACCAGAGAAGGTTCTCAAAAACTCTTTGCTCCTCTTTATTTGCAAAGGGGAAAAGAATTAAAGCTGATTTTAAAAAAGTGAACACCATGTAAATAAAGTTAGTGCTATGGCCTTTAGAGGTTACACAATTCCTGCAGGCCCATTGATTGACATTGTTCACAAACAGTTTTTCCAAACCATCTCTTGAAATTATCTTCAGAGGCAGCACGAAAACAAATGTGATGACTCAGTGGAATCTCCTTTTTGACGACTGCAGAATAACTCAGTCTGATCCCTCATTCTTCACTCGATTTGGCTCTGCACAATGACCAGTGCTGTCTAAAAGCTAAAGTTTAAGAATTTGTTGGCATGTAAGTTATTCTGCTGCAGGGCTTTCCGGGAATTCCCAAAGTGTTTGGAGCACTAGCAGCAGGGCTGGGTTAATGGGAAATTTCCCATCCAATCTGCTGGGAAGGAGTCCAGGTCCATATGCCTGGAACAGGTTGGGAGGCTTGGGGATCATGTCACTCCCATAACACACACGATTTGCCTGCAACTTAAAAACCACTTTCTAACATTCCCCAAATAATTCACCATCAACTTCCACCTAACCTATTCATTCTATAAAGTATAACAGAATTTAATGGGCAACTACTCTGTCTTTGTTGAGCTAAACAAGACAGCACAATTATACTCTGTCCCCAGGGCCACACCATGAAAAGTAGAGAGAGACATAGACTTATTGCTCTTAATGAAACCCAAGGGAGGTGTCTGGGAAACTCCCTTGGGAAAGAATGACTTTGATAGGAAGTGGCTTCTATGGCAAATAGTTCCTCTCTAATTTAAAACTTCTTTTCTTTTGATAAAAACAAAGCCTTTAACAAAATTGTAGGAGGAATAATTCATGGGCTGTTATGGACTAAGTTGTGCCCACCTCCCCATACTTTTTATGTGGAAGTCCTAACCCCCAGTGCCTCAGAATGTGACCATATTTGGAGGTAAGGTCTTTAAAATTAAAACGAGGTTTTATTTATTTATTTATTTATTTATTTGAGATGGAGTCTCACTCTGTCGCTCAGGCTGCAGTGCAGTGGTGTGATCTCAGCTCACTGCAACCTCTGCCTCCTGGGTTCAAGCAATTCTCATGCCTCAGCCTCCCAAGTAGCTGGGATTACAGGCGCCCACCACCTCGCCTGGCTAATTTTTGTATTTTTAGTAGAGACAGAGTCTCACCATATTGGCCAGGCTGGTCTCAAACTCCTGACCTCAAGTGATCTGCCTATCTCGGCCTCCCAAAGTTCTGGGATTACATAAAATGAGGTCTTTAGTGTGGGTTCTAATCCAACATAATTGGTGTTCTTATAAGAAGAGGATATTTGACACAGACACGCACCGAGGAAAGACATGTAGAAGACCACCATTTGCAAGCCAAGGAGACAGACCTCAGGAGAACCTGCCCTGCTGACACCTTGATCTCAGCCTTCCAGCTTCCAGAGCTGTGAGTAAGTAAACTTCTGTTGTTTCAGCCACCCATTCTGTGGTACTTTGTGATGGAAGTCCTAGAAAACTAATATACCAGTTCTTCTAAATGGCATGTTTGGGTGATAAAAAATTCAGAAGCTCTTTCTTCCTCAATGCAAGCTGAAATAGAAGACAGCCAGCAGGGCTGGACGCGGTGGTTCATGCCTGTAATCTCAGCACTTTGGGAGGCCGAGGTGGGCAGATCACGATGTCAGGAGATCAAGACCATCCTGGCCAAAATGGTGAAATCCCATCCCTACTAAAATACAAAAAAATTAGCTAGGTGTGGCAGTGGGTGCCTGTAGTCCCAGCTACTCAAGAGGCTGAGGCGGGGGGATCACTTGAACCCAGGTGGCGGAGGTTGCAGTGAGCAGAGATCACGCCACTGCACTCCAGCCTAGTGACAGAGTAAGACTCTGTCTCAAAAAAAAAAAAAAAAAAAAGAAAAAGAAAAAGAAAAAAGACAGCCATAAGCATTTTCCAGGTTGACTCCAATTTGCCCCCTTGTTTTGAAGGGAACATTTTGTTTTGAAGTGACCATGGTCAACAGACAAACCCAGCACAGAGGGAGGCCGGGAGCTCCCATGCCCTAGCATGGCTGGACCCAGCTCCACAGATTAATTTATGCCTGCAGCTGTGGGTTTTAAAATCCACATGGGATCCCATCCTTCACCTAAATGTAGGAGGAAGAACACAGCACCTTCCTTTGGCTGTTCCTGGAACACTCAGTAGGAGCATGAGGAACGTCTTAGAATCAATCATACAAACCAGTCATAAATTGGTTTATTCCAGCCAATTCCCCTATTACAGAGCATAGGAATATTACTTGGACTCTGTTTCTCGAACTCAATAAAGTGATAAAATCCATTATCTTTATTCAAATACGAAAGAAACCTTGAGATTTTACGACTCCATAACTACTTTTACGACTCCTGGCCTAAGAGTCACTTTGGAAATCAATCTCATGCTCCAGCCTCCCTGACCTGTGGCAGACTCTACTGCATTCCTACAACCAAGTGGCCAGTGAAGATGAAAGTGATTCTTTTGTCTGAGGAGCTGGTCATGGGAGCGTATCAACCACAGACATGCCCTCAAGTAGGAGTGGCGCTGCCAAAGCATTGCAAATGTGGGTGTGGCATGTGTGGCATGCGGGTGTGGTGTGGTATGTGTGTGAGGGGGTATGTGAGTGGTATAGGGTGTATGTGATATGTGTGTGTGTTGTGTGTGTGGCATAGTGTGTGTGGCTTGTATGAATAGTATGTGTGTAGAGTGTGGGTGTGTGATTATGTGGGGAGCTGAGTGGGTGTGTGGTGTGTGTGAATGTGGTGTGTGTGAGTGTCATGTGTGTGGTGTGTGTCATGTGTGGTGTAGGGTGTGTGCAGTGTACATGAGGTGTGTGAGTGGTGTGGGTGATGTGTGTGGTGCAGGATGCGTGTGATGTAGTGTGTGTGGTGTATGTATGTGAGGTATGGGCGTGTGATATGTATGTGTGTGTTGTGTATATGGAGTGTGTGTATGTGTGGTGTGTATGTATGTGTGGTGTGTGTGTGTGGTATATATGTGTGTGATGTATGTGTGCTGAGTGTGTGGTGTGTATATTGTGCACACATCCACATATGTGCACAATAGGTGACTCACTTGTGAGTCAGGAGGACACAGGCATGCTTTTCTTGCCTATATACACCACATACGTGTGTGTATATAGCCTCTGAAGGGCAGCAGCCAGCTCACACCCCATGCCCTGGATGGCCAGAAGGCACGGGAGACCACCGAGCATACACATATGTGATGTGTGTATGTGGTGTGCATGGTGTACATGTGGTATATATAGGAGTGAAGTGTATGTGCTGTGTGTGCTGTGTATACTGTGGGTGGTATATGTGATATATGTGTATGTGGTGTGTGTGGAGTATATTGGGTGTGTGATATGTATGGTATATATTGGGTGTGTGTGTGGTGTGTGTGGTATACATTGGGTGTATGTGTGGTGTGTGGTGGATATAATGTGTAGTGTATGCAATGTGTGTGTATGTGGTGTGTTTGGTGTACATTAGGTGTATGTGTGGTGTGTGTGGTGTGTGGTGTATGTAACGTGTGGTGTATGTGATGTCTGTATATGTGGTGTGTGTGTATATACTGGATGTGTGTGTAGCATGTGTGGTATATGTTACATGTGTGGTGTATGTGATGTGTATTTGTGGTGTGCATGGTGTACATTGGGTATGTGTGTGCTGTGTGGTGTATGTGATGCATGTGTATGTCGTGTGTGTGATATGTGGTGTGTGGTATATATTGGGTGTGTGTGGTGTGTGGTGTGTGGTGTATGTAACATGTGTGGTGTATGTGATGCATGTGATACATGTGTATATGGTGTGTGTGGTATGTGGTGTGTGGTATATACTAGGCGTGTGTGTGGTGTGTGGTGTATGTAACATGTGTTATGTATGTGATGCATGTGATACATGTATATGTGGTGGGTGTGGTATGTGGTGTGTGATATATATTGGGTGTGTGTGGTGTGTGGTGTAGGTAACATGAGTGGTGGTGTATGTGATGCATGTGTATGTGGTGTGTGTTGTATGTGGTGTGTGATATATATTGTGTGTGCATGGTGTGTGGTGTATGTAACATGAGTGGTGGTGTATGTGATGCATGTGTATGTGGTGTGTGTGGTATGTGGTGTGTGGTATACATTGTGTGTGCATGGTGTGTGGTGTATGTAACATGAGTGGTGGTGTATGTGATGCATGTGTATGTGGTGTGTGTGGTATGTGGTGTGTGGTATATATTGGGCGTGTGTGGTGTGGGGTGTATGTAACGTGTGGTGTATGTGATGCGTGTGTATGTGGTGTGTGTGGTATGTGGAATATATTGGGTGTGTGTGGTGTGTGGCGTATGTAACGTGTGGTGTATGCAATGCGTATGTATGTGATGGGTGTGTGGTGTGTGTGTGGTAAGAGGGTAGCTGCTCACACTCAGAAGCTGTCTGCTGTCCCCTTCCTAAGGAGGGCTGTACACCAGTTGTCCAGGGCAACTTTCTGGGTGCCCCCCCAATCCTGCACTTTCCCTCAGCTGGGAAGCATAAGGCAGGAAGGGGAGGGGAGGTGGGAAGAACCTGGGACACAAAGGGCCTCTGTTGCCCTTCCTCACTCAGGCACAGTCTGGGGAAGACTTTGGCCACAGCCCACACTAGAAGGCTGTTTCCCAAGCCTGCTGGAGCCTCTGAAGGGCAGCAGCCAGCTCACACCCCATGCCCTGGATGGCCAGAAGGCACGGGAGACCACAGAGCATACAAACAGGGCAAGAGGAAACCATCTATCAATGACCAGGGACCACAGGAAGCAAAGTTCCAGCATCTTGCTCACGCTCTCCAAGGCACAGAGGTGAGTCTCCCTTTGCTGTGCTCAGCATTGGATCTGGGTTCCAGGGAAAGTTGTGGATCATCTCAAGCCTCAACTCCATACCCTATGACTTCACCTCATGATAAGTTCAAGGGCTGTGCAAATAAAAGGGACAGACTTGTTGACACGGATCTGATCAGAATGTGTTACCATGGGAATCAAAACCAGATCAGTTCAACAAACACTCTGCGAGTCTCTACTAAGCATCAGGCACTGGGTCAGGTGCTAGGTACTCAGGAACAAATAAGACAAGGTCACTGCCCAAGAAAATTTCACAAGAAGATAGGTGCATAATCTCCAGATTAGTGTTAATGTGGAATAATGCCCAGGGTGCCTGGGGATTAACCCAGGAATTTAAGAAAAGCTTCCTGGAGAGTATCATGTCTGAATTCATACCTGAAAGATGAGTAAGACCCGGCCTGATGATGACAGGTAAAGAGGAGAATCCCAGGAGGAGGCAAGATTGTAAATAAAGGCATGGAAACCTAGAGCCCCATAGCGTGTGGGGAATTTCAGCAGCTTGGTCTTACAGGAGCACAGTACGTGAGGTGGACAAATAAAGGGGCTGTGGAGTCAATAGACGGGTCAGAGCATGGGGAGGAATGTTCAGAGTTGCAACTTAGGGTATTGGTAAGACTGAACTGTGGCAGGTAAGAAGACCACCTGGAAGGCATGGGAACTTTCTGGGTGACAAAGGTAGCAAACCTGCTCAGGTTCACCTGGATACAATGGAGCACTAGACTGCAAGAACTGATGCCTCAGTTTGGATGTTCCTGGAACAAGGGATCAAGTGCATGATTGTCCCCACTGCCTTGGGGAAGAAACTCCGCGAGAGGCATGATGCATGACATCCTCTAAGCTGTAACTGTACAGACTCCAGACACTTCCATTACTCACCCACAAAGACTGGTTCAACTACTGTGTGGGAGAGAACTGCCTGATCACAGGGCCTATTGCAAAGTAGCCAACAGAGGCATCATTCCCATTTAGAACAGGCAGAGAGGAAGGCTCACTTTAAGCCAAGGGGAAAGGCTGACATAGAGAGGGGATTAATGGTATCTCATAAACATAACAATATCTCCATGATGTGAGAAGGAATCAAAGAACTCCTCAGTTAGGCAATTCCCCATTGCCAAAAGCATCCCTCTGGAAAGCCTCAAATATTAATAGAATATTTCTCCTCTCTTTCTCTGTGAGTCCACCCTCCTCTCCATTTGAGATGCCTGAGTATTGGCCCTGATGCTTGAAGAGTGATACATACCACTAGCTGATACAGGGACATTACTCTGAGCCATTTTTTTCACCTGCTTTTTCTTTATGTTTCTGGAATGACTCTGGAATCCCCTGCAGCTTCTCTCTTAATCCCCCGGGAAATACTGAACTTATCTCTCAGTCTCTATTTTCACTACTTAGTCAAAAGTAGGCCAGCTTTTCTTCTTCTTTTTTTTTTTTTCTTTTTCCAAATTTATTCCAGTGGAAAATGAACATGTAACAAGGGATAAGTGTTTATAGTCATGTCAACCAAGTCAATAGGACACAAGAAAAATGCCAGTGTTTGGTAATGTTGCTAAAGAAATGATGACACCAATACAAAGAGGTGTCTAAAACATCCATCTTTCATCCAGGTAAAACAACAACCCCAATCATCGATTGTCTACCTGAATGAAAAAGTTACTGATTCATTAGCATAGTTCAGTCAGTTGGTGCGCTGCATACACGACCTAACCCTCTCTGCCTAGCCTTTGTCTTGTGACTCCTTAGTGACATTCAACAGAAGACCAAGTGGCTTTGACTATGTGAGACTCTGAGCACCTTCAAAGAGGGGGACAGGCCCAGAGATTAAGGCCATGACAGAGTCAATGGGTGTGAAGCCAAATTAGTCACTGATAGTTTGGCTGTGTCCCCACCCAAATCTCGAATTGTAGCTCCCATAATTCCACTGTGTTGTGGGAGTGACCAGGTGGGAGGTAATTGAATCATGGGGGCAGGTCTTTCCTGTGCTGTTCTCCTGAGAGTGAAAAAGTCTCATGAGATCTGATGGTTTTATAAAGGGGAGCTGCCCTGCACATGCACTTCTTGCCTGCTGCCATGTAAAATATGCCTTTGCTTCTCCTCTGCCTTCTGCCATGATTGTGAGGCCTCCCCAGCCATGTGAAACTGTTAGTCCATTAAACCTCTTTCCTTTATAAATTACCCAGTCTCTGGTATGTCTTTATTAGCAGCATGAGAGCAGACTAACACAGTTATCAAGAATGCCACCACTTAGAATCCTTCAGGGAGCCTCATGTCATCATGGCAAAGTTGCCATTTTCTGCTTGCCAGCTCCATCCTTACTCAAGTTTCACTGTCCATCATTTGAGTGACAATATTAGAGGCTTGTAAGGAAGTGCCAGGCATTTTCTAGTCATGGAATCTTGAATTCAGGGCCCTGCAGTTTTAAAAATCAGTATAGAGTTTGAAAAGTCAATCATGTTACTTTTCTGGCGAACATCCAATATCTTCTTGTGGCTATGTGGAGCGTGAAAGAAGCTGAGCATATGTGGCACTGTGAGACACCATAACCATGAGAATAATTGCACCTGTTTTCTGGGCTCCTCCACGTGTCAAACACCACCCAGAGGTTTATATTTATTAGCTTGTTTGACCCTCATCACAGCCCAACAACTATATTATTATTTTCTTCACTTTATAGACTAGGAAACCGAGTTGCAGAAAAGTTGAGAAACATGCTAAGCCTACACCTTAGTCAGTGGTGAAGCAGGGATTCAAAACCCCACAGTCATGCTCTCAACCAGCCCTGGTTTATCTGCTGCATCTGCCATTCTCCAGGTGTCACCTTGAGAAATGTTCTTCATCGTTTCAAGCCTCTATTTGCTCATTAACATCACTGGATAATTAAATTTCCCTCATTGATCAGTTGTTAGGATTGGAGGGGATTATGCATGCTTGGCACAGGGGGCACCCCCATATTGACCCCCCAATACATTACCTGTTTCTATCACTGTCTCTAGCTGCCCTTTCCAGAGTACCCAGGCACATCATGGTTAAGGTGAATCACAGGTATGAATCGTCCTGACTCCACGCAGCAGGGTCACAGTGCCTGCTGTCCATGGGCTTTGGTCCTGTGACTTCCAATCCCAGCATGAGTATGAAACCACTGAGCGTTTCCTCTCTCCTGGCCCAGCTTAGGGTTCACACCAGCCTCTAGCGATGTCTTAGTGGCAATGGAGGTGACTGCCTGTCCTTTTAAGGGGCTTCTTTAAAAAACCTGAAAAAATGTGGGGGTTATGTTTCAAAGCCTATAATTTTAAGTTAGATGGTCTCAAAACTCAATTTCTGAATTTAATAAATTGTTTTCCTCAGTACCAGCTGCTCTGAAATGACTCCCATGCCTCCTGATATAATTTCTGGCTCACTAGATAGCCTAAATATTGAAGTACATCTATACCTCTAATACTCCCCAGATTTACTGAGAATCCATCCAGTCATTTGTGGATGATGATAAAATATTTATTTATATGAATAAGTTATTTATATAAATATGTAAGATAAGCACCTTAAAATTTTTCTCAGTAGGCTTAGTAGAGATGAACAGAGAGAGTTGGTGACAGAGCCTTGTATAAATTCTGTAATGAAGTTTATAAAGACCCAACATTGGTTCTTCCAAAAACAATTATTTAATAATAACATGTTTTTCCCATAGGCATCTTTTCCTTCCCATTTTTTGTCACTGTAATTATTTATACTCCACTCCCTTTAAAAACAGCACTCTTCTTCATGGTGGATACCAATGCACTTTGAGAAGAAGCAGGAACACATGTATTTCTAAATAATGAACTTTGGAGAAATTAACAGGCAAAGGATCAAGTACTACTAATATAAAAATGAAAAGTGAAATTAAACCCAAAGAGAAATGGCTACTTGGCTGGTCTGCCTAAAAGGGAATCAGTCTCACTTTAAATCAGATCACTCATTTTTTCTTCAATATGTTAAAATGTAAAAATTTAAGATACAAATTCAAAGAAGTAAATCCATCTACATTTTCAACATCCCACTTATATCTTAGCCTATTTTAAACTTACTTCTAACTCTTTACAATTTTTTAAAAAATTATGCTTTCTTACTTAAACAAATACACATAACTAAAAGAATTCAGACAATTATGGAAAAATACATACATAGATAAAAGTGAAAAAAATATTCCTTCTCTTAGAATTGGCCACCATGAACCTTTAGGAGGTCACTAAGCACGTCAGAAAAGAGCAGGAGCCAGGCAAGAGCCAGCCTGACTGCTTCTGGGTGTCTCCTGGTCCAGTCACGTGTGTCCAGGCAGGACACAACGATGTCTCAGTTTCCTCATCTGTAAATGAAGATGATGATGATAGTATTTACACCACAGGGGTTACTGTCATGAGCTAACCCATGTAAAACACCTAGGATATATGTGACATAAATGTTAAATATTATTACTGTTTTTAATATTATTGTGACTACAGGTATCTTTCTATGCATATGCAGAGCTAAAAGGATAGCGAGTTAGGAAAACTGTTCTAAATATCAGACCATTCTATAGATTGTATTTTTATCAAAATTATTGTATTAATTTTAGCTGAATTTGAATTGAAGTTGAAAATGAAAGGACTAACTAGAGAGGCACTTCCCTTTGAAATAAATGTCTCTTTACCACAGAAGTGTTATTTCCAAAAAGACGTTTCTAAAGTAAAAAATGAAGATTTAGGAAAACAAAGTTAACAGTCAGATCCATTTAAAGCAAATCTTTATGCTTCAGTTTTAGACGTGGGCTCGTAGCAATTCTGCCAAGATCCAATTGTTTGTTATTTTAGAACATTTTTAAATAATTTTTCAGGCACATCATGTCTGCAAGATGATCTGAACCCTTAATTCTTATGATTATTAATAACAAGTTTTATACTTAAATGGATTCAATCCTCACTACAAAGCCATTTAATATATTTTCTCCTGCTCACTTTACTTTTTTAAAAAACCCTTTGGTTAGATGAGACTTACACAGAGCTATTTGTTGTTTGTTTTGGTTTTTATTTTTATTTATTTATTTTTAAAAATTGTTCATTTATTTATTTTTATTGAGACAGAGTCTCTCTCAGTGCCCAGGCTGGGGTGCAGTAGTGCCATCTTGTTTCACTGCAATCTCTGCCTCCCGGGTTCAAGCAATTCTCCTACCTCAGACTCTTGAGTAGCTGGGACTATGGGCAGGCACCATCATGCCCGGCTAATATGTGTGTGTTTTATACAGACGGGGTTTCACCATACTGCCTAGGCTGGTCTCGAACTGGACTCAAGCAATCCACTCACCTCAGCCTCCCAAAGTGCTGGGATTACAGGCATGAGCCACTATGTCCTGCCTTGTTTGCTTTTTAATTTCCAAAATGGTTCCAAGATGTTCACTTGAGTTCTTTCATGTTTGACAATGTTTCCTTATTACTTTTCGATTTTGAAGGCACCTTGACTATGAATAACCAAGTGACTCTTTTAGGAGTCTTTTTGTCTTAAGACTTCGTATTTTTTTGGTACAAGCAATCAGTGTAGAAAAGCCTGAGGCCAGTTGAATTTTTTTCTTTGTAGTAGCAATTTTACTTTTCTGCCTGGATTCATGGGAAAAAGAGTACTTATAAAACACAATAGCTTAAGTAGTAAGTGTCTAAGTATTAAGAATTCTGGAACAATTTTTTAAAAATATGGTATGGTTATTTGTTCTTTCAGAAAATGTTAAATATCAAATATATTTTTCCATTTGTAGGGTTTTTTGTTTTGTTTCAGAGACATCACTTTACCTTATGTTGAATGGTATGCAAACATATTAGTTTCTCTCCTATTTTAATATTTTTGCCTTTATCATTTACATTACTCAGTGATATTTATTAGGTCTTTTCTTCACATCACTAATATGATATTTTAGACTTTTCCCTGTTCTTTGGTGTTTCTAATTTATTTTTTTTAATTATTTTTCATTTTCTTATTAAGGCATTATTTACATGCCATAAATTCACCCTTTTAATGCAGAGTTCTTTACGTTGATAAGCAGTCACGTAACCATGACTGCAATCAACATATAGAACAATCATTCATCTTCAGAATATTTGCTCACACCCTTTTGTGGGCCCTGGCAACCACCAATCTGTTTTCTGTCTGTATCATTTTGCCTTTTCCAAAAGATTATATAAATGTGATCATATATTATGTAGACTTTGGCTTCTTTCATTTAGTGTACACATTTGATATCCATTCATGTTGTTGCCAGCACCAGTAACTTGTTCTTTTTATTGCTCTATACTATTACATTTTATGGATGTACCACAGTGTGTTTATCCATTCCTCTCTTGAGAGACATTTGAGTTATTTCCAGTTTGGGTTGATTGCAAATAAAGCTACTATAAACATTTGGCTGTAAGTTTTTGTGTGAACACAGTTTTCATTTCACTTTGGTAAATCTTTTGCCTCTTTTACAATTGGATTTCTTGTTTTCTTATGCAATTTTGAGTACTCTTTACATATTCTGAATATAAGTTCTTTACCGCAGAAATGATTTGCAAGTATTTTCTCCCAGTCTGCAGTTATCTTTTCATATTTTTAACCAAGTTTATGTTTGAGTTCAGTAACAACTGGGTTTTTGCTTATGTCCTGCGATCTGAAAGTTCTCTTCTATTTGACTGCCTATGATCATTTTATCTTGAGCTAACCCAAATGTTCATTCTTACTAAATCGCTCTGTAACATAAAACGATTGCTAATAATTTCCTTTCATCCCATGTTTTCTTCTAGCTTGGCTTCCTCTAATTTTTCACACCATATTCCTGTGGTCCCCACCCCCACATACATGGTACTTTTGCACTTAAAGAGGTTGACTTGGTCATCATATTGCATTTTCCATCTGGCTTATGTTTGCCCAACTCTGATTAGGCACGTTGTTTGTTCTGATAAAGTCTTGGTTACTGTTTTCTCAGTGATCTATAATTTTCAGATGAGTGAATATATCATAGTCCACTCATTTTCTCTACCCCAAGAACATGTTAGAAGTTCAGGGAATGCTAAATGAATGCTGCTTTTAAATTTTCCTTTCTTTCTTCTTTTAAAAAGAATGCCTGCATTCAGCTCTCCTTCGAAGCATTTGTTAAATATTCTTTACCAGGACTCATTTCATCTGGTTGGTGTGGGAGTAGGGGGTGGTCCTACTCCCACTGAGAATACCCCCAATTCCTTGTGTAGCTGCCATGTCCTCTCTTTGGATAAAGAGAGTGACTGCTCTGTTGATCACATGTCTAGTTTCACACCTGTCTCTCCAACAGCCATCTCCACTTATCTGTCAGATAAAGAGCTCCTTTTCTTTATGTGGTACACACAAAGAAAGATGTGGGTACTCAGTGAGAATTTTAAGGGCTCTGACAGCTTAGTGTGGCTTCTGAGGGTGGAGAGGGGTTATTCGGAACCATCCCCACTGAGGTCTCTCTGTCCTCTCCAAGACTTTCTGTTTTTTCCCTTTGCCATCAAGCTTTGGACTTTGTGGCTCCAGGTTAAGCTTTACTTCATTTGGTTACTGTTGGTCCAAAACTTCAAAATGATTTTTATTACTCATTTGTGCCTTTTATTAGACTTAGGAAAGGAAAATTGCAATTCACTCCTTACTTCTGGCATTAATAAATTCAAGCCAATGCTTAAAATATTAAAATACTTCTGCATCTACTGGAAATAGTCACTGTGCTAACCCCACTCATGCAACCCCCAGAATCCTTCTCCATAGCCTTGGCTGCCCTGGCTTTTGCCCCCTAGAAATTCCCTACCTCACCTTCTGTTGATCCAGTTCCCAAAGGGCTGATGCCTGGACCATCAAAGGACTTCTAGGGCCCTGTACCAGTACTGCTGGTCACTGATGAGTGTGCCTGCATTGGTTGGTACACAAGTGAGATTACATGCTAAACATTTTCAGTGTCACCCCTACCTGTGATTACCTCTCTCATGACACTCTTTTACCCAATTCTGTCATCACACCTTTGGCTGTCTGTCTTCTCACAGTCTAGAATATGAGTTCCTTGAGGGTAACACTTCAAGTAGAAAAAATTTATTTAACCTCTTTTACATGCCATGTTCATCTTCCATTTAACTTTTCCCAAGATATAGCAAAGTTGGTATCCTTACCCCATTTTACAGATGAAAAGCCTGAGGGCCAGTGAGTTTTGGCAGCCTATGCAAAGTTATTTTGCTAATAAGGGCCTAAAACAAGATTTAGATTCAGCCATGTTCCATCAATTGCCTAGGAAAGATATTTCCAGTGGAATGTTTTTATAAATAATACTATGGAATAGGAGCAGCCTCCATATGATAAACAGGTTGACATTAATTTCTTTTTTTTTAAATCTTTTATTATTATTATACTTTAAGTTCTAGGGTACATGCGCATAACGTGCAGGTTTGTTACATATGTATACTTGTGCCATGTTGCTGTGCTGCACCCATCAACTCGTCAGCACCCATCAACTCGTCATTTGCATCAGGTATAACTCCCAATGCAATCCCTCCCCCCTACCCCCTCCCCATGATAGGCCCCGGTGTGTGATGTTCCCCTTCCCGAGTCCAAGTGATCTCATTGTTCAGTTCCCACCTATGAGTGAGAACATGCGGTGTTTGGTTTTCTGTTCTTGTGATAGTTTGCTAAGAATGATGGTTTCCAGCTGCATCCATGTCCCTACAAAGGACACAAACTCATCCTTTTTTATGGCTGCATAGTATTCCATGGTGTATATGTGCCACATTTTCTTAATCCAGTCTGTCACTGATGGACATTTGGGTTGATTCCAAGTCTTTGCTATTGTGAATAGTGCCGCAATAAACATACGTGTGCATGTGTCTTTATAGCAGCATGATTTATAATCCTTTGGGTATATACCCAGTAATGGGATGGCTGGGTCATATGGTACATCTAGTTCTAGATCCTTGAGGAATCGCCATACTGTTTTCCATAATGGTTGAACTAGTTTACAATCCCACCAACAGTGTAAAAATGTTCCTACTCATCTGACAAAGGGCTAATATCCAGAACCTACAAAGAACTCAAACTAATTTACAAGAAAAAAAACAAACAACCCCATCAAAAAGTGGGCAAAGGATATGAACAGACATTTCTCAAAAGAAGACATTCATACAGCCAACAGACACATGAAAAAATGCTCATCATCACTGGCCATCAGAGAAATGCAAATCAAAACCACAATGAGATACCATCTCACGCCAGTTAGAATGGCGATCATTAAAAAGTCAGGAAACAACAGGTGCTGGAGAGGATGTGGAGAAATAGGTGACATTAATTTCTTACAACATGCATGCACCTGAGACTTTTTTTGAGGACTTAAAAAAAAATCTTTATATCTGTTAGAACATAGCAGATTGCATGGTTCCTAGTTGGCTCAAATAAATGATTGTAAAATTAAGGCAAGCAAGGATGAATGAATGGATGGATTAACTGATTGATTAGTTGATTAATTACTGTTTCAGAAGGCACATTATTGGGAATATGCAAAGGCAGTGTAGTTGAATTGAGAGGCAGTATGTACAGCATTTTAGAGCATAGACTATGGACTTTCCCATAGTGTGAATAAAATAGAATTTATTTGATAATTCTCTATTAATAGACACTTAAGTTGTTTCCATTTTATATTATTCAATTAATAATGATGAATATCTTGTATATATTTTGGGAAACATGTGTAGATGTTCACATAGGTTACATTTCTAGAAACAGAATCATTTGCTCAAAGGCATATGCAAGTTGAGCACACTTTGATACTTTCAATTTCCTTCCAAAGTGGCTCCTACCATTTTATACTGCTGCAAACAATTTGTGAAAGAGCCATTTACCCACATCTTTACCAAGGATGGTTACATTTTATCTGTAATTTTTTGTTAAAAATATCAGTGCTTCTTATACCAGTCAGAATGACTAGTAATAAAAAGTTCAAAAATAACAGATGCTGGCAAGGTTACAGAGAAAAGGGAACACTTGTACACTGTTGGTGGGAGTATAATAAATTAGTTCAATCATTGTGGAAAACAGTATGGCGATTCCCCACACAGCTAAAAGCAGAACTGCTATTTAACCCAGCAATCCCACTACTAGGTATATACCCAGAGGAATATAAATCATTCTACCATAAAGACACACGCACGTAAATGTTCATTGCAGCACTATTCACAACAGCAAAGACATGGAATCAACCTAAATGCTCTTCAATAACAGACAGGATTAAGAAAATGTGGTACATATACACCACAGAATACCACACAGCCATAAAAAGCAACAAGATCATGTGTTTGCTTGAACATGGATGGAGCTGGATGTTTTTATCCTTAGCAAACTAACACAGGAACAGAAAGTCAAATACTGCATATTATCACCTATAAGTGAGAGCTAAATTATGAGAACTCATGTAAACAAAGAAGAGAACAACAGACCCGGGGGCCTACTTTAGGGTGGAGGGCGGGAAGAGAGAGAGAAGCAGAAAAAAAATAACTGTTCGGTGGGTACCAGGCTTAATACCTGGGTGATGAAATAATATGTACAACAAACTCCCATGACATGAGTCTACCTATATAATAAAATAAACTTTTATTTTATTACCTATATAACAAAATAAAACTCAAAATATACCTATGTATAATAAATATATGTATATTATATATAATATATGTATATTATAATATCTACATATGTTATATAATATATACTATCTATATATTATATATAATATTCTACATAGCTAATATATTTCTACATAACTAAATATATACTATACATATGATCATATATTTATATATAATACATATAATACATATTATATACATTTATATATAATATACATATACATTATATATAATATGTTATATAATATATAATCTATAACATGTATATTATATATATACACATATATTCATGCCTTATAGCATTAATTTACATTTTCTGGCTTACCAGTGAGGCTGAACAAAATTACCACTATTAATAGTTGTTCTTTTTTTCTGTTAATTGCCTATTTATACCTTTTGTTCATTTTTAACTCAGTAGTTTATCATTTTATTAATTTATATTATGGATGTTAATCAGTTGCAACCAATATGTTGACCCAATGATGCCCCTGATTATTCCTGTTATTTTACTTTGTTAAAAAAAGTAAACATTTTTAATCTAATGATTGTTTTAGGGTGCAGAAGTTTTTGGTATTTTTTTTTGTAGCCAGTTGATCAGTTTTTTCCCTTGTGGCCTCTGAGAAAAATAGTGATTATAAAAGTATTCTTTTAAATTTTCTCCTAATAGTTTCATAGTTTTGGCTTTCATATTTAGATCTTAAATCCATCAACATCTTTCTTTGTGAGTGTGTATGTAATGAGAGCAAGAGAAAAGAGAATAAACAGAAATAGATGTGTACTAATATCTAACTTTATTTTCTAACTTGTTTCAACACTGTATACAGGTACTTTTGCTTAGAAAAAAAAAATCAAGAAACCACTGAAAACTAACGGGAACCTTCTTTTTTTTGAGATGGAGTCTTGCTCTGTCTCCCAGGCTGGAGTACAGTAGCGCAAGCTCAGTTCACTGCAACCTCTGCCTCCCAGGTTCAAGAAATTCTCCTGCCTCATCCTTCCGAGTAGCAGAGACTACAGTCATGTGCCACCTTGCTGGCTAATTTTTCTATTTTTAGCAGAGACAGGGTTTCATCATGTTTAGCCAGGTTGGTCTTGAACTTCTGAGCTCAGGTGATCCGCCTGCCTCAGCCTCCCAAGGTGTTGGGATTACAGGCGTGAACCACCGTGCCTGGCCCTAACTAGAACTGTCTAACAAGAGGGTTTTTAATGTAGCTAAATATAAAAGACTTTCATTAAGTAGTCATAAGCAATCTGTAATTAATGAGAGTGTTATCTCTGTCCAGTATCTATATTTTTTGTTTTTGTTTTGTTTTGTTTTGTTTTGTTTTTTGAGGTAGAGTTTCACTCTTTTTGCCTAGGCTGGAGCTAATTGTTATCTTTGTAAATCTTGACTTACTGCCTTGAGCAGGGCTCAGTGCAATATTAAACAGCAGCACTGGTAGTTTACCTTTGGTTTATTCCCCATGGATGATAAGGCTTCTGTTATCTCATCAGTACATATGATATTTGTTGTAGCTCACTGATTAATAACCTTCACCCAGTTAAGAAAGTTCTATTCGATTCCTCTAAGGACTCTAAATTCAGAGAGCCCTAGTCTTGACTAACTATTAAATCATATATCTACACTGGCCTCTCTGAAAATGGAAGAATAGAACAGTTTTCTCATAAGTCTTCAGTTAATTGCCTATTGAAGACCTACTCTCTCCCAGGGCCTCCCTGAAATCTGGGATAGGAATTAATCAGAGGTTCTGCAGGAGGGCTTTACTCCCACCTGTAGGGCTCATGTGTCCTTGGCTTTGCTGTTTTGTGTTCCACCTTCCCTTTATGTCTTCCAGCTTCAGAGATTCCTCACTGTTCTCATCTGCAGGGAACATACCTCACAGCTTTTGGCATGGCATGACTGTGTATTTATTTTTACTCCTACGTTGCTTCTGTGACAAATCGTGGAGTATGATTCAACAGTTTTATATATTGTAAAAATGTAACAAAGTATTCTAGATCTCTCTCTTCTCACAGTGTATCTCAGAAATCTAACTACATAAGAGCTGCCTTGTTCTTTTTAATGACTGCATAGTATTCCCTTGTATAGCTGTCTCATAATTTATAATAAAACCGGCCTCCTACTGAGAGATCACCCTTAGGTTTCCTCCAATATTTTGCTATCACAATCAATCCTGCCACAAAGATTCCTGGGTAAACATTATTTCACAGATGTAGAAGTTTATTTGTGAGAAAATATCTATAATGAAATTTCTAGGAAAAAGGTATACGCATTTTTAAGTTTAAAAGATATTGCCAGACTGTCTTCCATGTAAGTCATACCACTTTATAATGCCTATCTGGGAACATTTTTCATTTTCCCCTTTAGGTTGTCTTTATCTTATTGATCTGTAAAAGCTTCATATATTTTTGAAATTAGCTCTTTATTGATCTTATGAATTATAGACATTTCCCCTGTATTTCTTAATGTTTCGATTATTTTTAGCTATGTGGAATTTTTCTACTTGTATGAAGTTGAATTTATCAGCATTTTCATTTGGGGTCCCTGCTTTCGTGTCATGCTCCAGAAGGTCTTCCACACCCCAAGATTGCTTTTAAAATTTAAAATTTCTTCCGTGCTTTACCACAAAACCTTTATAATTTTACCCTTTAGCATTTAAATTTAATACATCTGGAATTCACTGTAATATAAAGTGCAAAGCATGAATCCAACATTTTCTCATTCCCTGAGGGACAGCCCCGATACATTTATTTTGAATGCTTATAAGCCACTCTTACCAGCCCCTCCCTTAGCCAGGTGATTTCCATTTACAGGAGTTCTTGAACAACCCCAATTCCTCTTCCTTAACACATGCAGTGCCTGCTAATTAGTCCAACATGTGAATGATCTAAGGTATCACTCCTACGTCACCAGTGTGTCTTTCTGATACACTGAATGAATGACACAGTGTGTCTTTCTGAGACATCTGAATGAATTCTATCAGCATGAAAAATGTGATCATATTGCCCACTAAAAAACAAACACATTTAAATGAACTCTGCCACCACCCGCCCCCTACCCACCCCAGGTTTCCTCTGATTGTCCACTCACCTTTATAAGATGACTCTTTGAAAGAGTTGCCTATTGTCTGCACTGGGCTGTCTGTGATTCCTCTCCTCTGACTACACTCTGTCTCCCGAACCTGGAATCAAAACAGGGCTTGGCAAGGCCACCAATGACCTCTCTAGGCTAATGGTCTCCAGTGGCTGGGTCTCGGTGGTCTCCACACTACTTGATCTATTGGAAGATCAGCAGCATAAATCTCTCCTGTAGAAATGCTTCTTGACCTGATTGTAGGTCATGGCTCTCCCTTAGCCCTCTTTCTCTTGCCTGCTGTTCCTTCTCAGTCTCCTCTCCCAGTTTCTCCTCATCTGCCTGTTAATTATCTATGCTCCAGGGCTGAGTCCTCAGACCCTCTCCCTCTTCTATCCCTTCTCTCTCCCTTGATGAGCTCATCTAACCTCCTGGTTTTAAACAGCATTTAAATGCTAAGGACCCTCAGGGTGATGTCTCCATCCCAGACCTCAACACTCAGCACCAGACTCCTGTATAATTGTCTATTTGGCATCTCCACTGTGTGTCTAATTGAACATCTCAAATTAACACTTTCAAAAATGAATCTCTATCTCCAGCTCCCAAACCTGCTCCCTCCTTTCTTCCTCCACCTAAATCAATGCCAACTTCATCCTGGCAGCTGTTCAGGAAAAACCCTTGGAGCCATCCTTGGCGTTTGTCTTTGTCTCACATCTCATATTCAATCAATCACCAATCCTATTGTGTCTACCCTGAGAATGGATTCAGAAACTGACCACTGCTCACCATGCCTGTCCTAGGCCCCAGGCCCCAGCCTCCAAATTGGTCTCCTGCTTCTGTCCTTCCCCACGGCCAGAATGTGGTCCTTTGCAGGCAGGTCCCAACCTGGGAATGGCTCCCTCCAGTGGGTCCCATGCGATTCGCATGGCCTCTAGGGCTCTTGAGGGCGTATCTCAGATATCTCTATTCTCACCTCCCATCATCCTCCCCCTGCTCCCTCTGCAGCCACCACACAGGACTTCTCCACACTCCTTGGAAATATCGAACACCTCCCTGCAGCAGTGCCTTTGCACCTGCCGTTTTCTTATCCTGGAATGCTCTCCTGAGGTGGCCACATGACTCACTCCCTCACTTCCCTTATACAAAATCCCTGATCTCTGCTCAGCATCAGATTCGAGTGGCCTTCCCTCATCTCTCTAAAGAAGTAGCCTCCGCTCCAACACAGGCTATCCCCTCCCCGGCTCACTTCTCTCCATAGCACCTAGTCCCTTCTGTATCATGTGCCGGTCTGATTTCTGTAACTCCACACCCTAGATGTGAGCTTCTTGAGAGTTGAACTTCCACAGCCGAATTCCTAGTATCTCAAGCATGCCTGGCTCAGAGGAGGCATTCATAAACGTGCGCTGAATAAGGGAAGGAATTCTGTCCAAGGAGCATCTGGTATATATCCTGCCTTCTAAGGCACAGTGAGTAGATGTACAGTCAAAGGGACTCAACTTTTCACAGTTCAGTTAAAGGAACTCTGTGCTAGAGCAAATAAAACTCCATTATATTCCCATATTTGGTATAACCAGGTGGAAGCCTTGGATAAGTCCATTTATTGAGTGTCCAAAATTCCTTGCCAGAAGACGAACTTCATCCTGCAATCATACCCAGTTCACTGGAATTTGGGTAGAAAGTGTGGGAAAGTACATATTATAAAAGCAGACTTTTCAACTCTCCCCTGACCCTAATCCTCCTTTTAGTCTCACTACCTTGTGAATGGTGCCTGGATGGGTACAGCGACCCAGACACCCTTCTCCATGCCTCTCCAGCATCCAAGAAGTCACCAATAGAAGCTCCTTCATTTCTCTCAATTCTATTTTCTTCCCACCTTTCCGGGTACCTCTGTCTTAGAGCAGCCTCATTTGTGCAGATTGCTGACAGAGCTCCATAATTAGCCTCCTAACCTCCAGTGGTGCTTCCTTTCTGTTGATGCTTCACCCTGGAGTGCAAATACATCCCAGTCCCTCCCTTGCTTAGAATCCATCAAATGTTCTTGCCTTTACGTCAGGTTCAGTCTCCATGAATGATCATACAAGACCCTCCATGTGGCTGAAGCTTCACTGTGCTCATGTCCTGGCCTCATTACCTACGTTTCTCAAAACCCATGGTGCAATTCCAGACCTCAGTGCCTCAGCCTGTGCCACTCTCTTTTCCCAAAGCAACCCAGCTTGTCCCACCTCCCTCTAATGTCTGCCTTTGCTATCCCCTAGCTCCTGTATTTCCTTCTCTCAAAGCCCTTTCCAGAAGGCTATAATGCTAGCTGAAGTGTCTACCTCCCCAAGCTAGGCTCTCAAAGGAAATAGCTCTTTCTACTCCCAGCCCTGCAACCATTATGGGCACTCGATAGCTGTAAAATGGGCCAGTGAAGGTGTGGAAGCACTTTGAAATGTTTATAAAAAACACTCCCCAGGTACCACTAAGGTATTGTTACTGCAGTGTGGAAGACTATGCAGAGGAAAGGTGCCTGGGAAAGATTGGTATGTGTGCCTTTAGTGCTATGCCTCGCGTGCTTCCAGCCAAAGTCACAGTATCCATTTTGCACTTATCACCTCGTTTCATTTCACGACTGCCCCTTTGCCAAAATATCCCCAGGATGCTCTCTGCAAATCACAAAAGTGGTTATTCAGCTTATTTTGGGAAGACAAACAGAAGCCCATTTAATTTCACTGTTCAAATAAACATTCTACCTACTGGACTTTGATTCCAGCTGGAAATGGACCAGGTAGCTATGTATTCTCTCATGTTTGCAAAAGAGGAAGTTGCTGGCCTTGCCATTTACTCCTTTAGGTCAGTCAAGGACCAGGACAAATGTACATTACACACTGAGTATATATCTGGAAAAAGCAAATATCAGAAGAAAACGCTGTGACCTTAAGAGCAATCCAAAGCACAGAGCCCTGAAAAGCTCCTTGCAATTTGGGTTTTTTCCAACAGAGCGACACATTAAGTTGGACCATTAACCCAAATGAAAGGTTTCAGATTTATTTCATTGGCAGATGGAAATTAAGTTGCAGAAACATACCCAGCACAGGCTAGAGTATATTTAATTTCATTTATTTTTAATTATGCAAGTAATACATGAATATATTGTCACTATAAAAATTCAAACAACACAGATAAAGTTAATGTTGCTCTTGACCACTACTCCACTCATTCCTCTGCCTGAGAGTTACTGCTGCTATCAATTTGAAGTGTCATGAGACACACACAGTACACACACACATTCACACACCAAGATATGAAAAATAGCTATTTAATCTTAGCTTTGGCTGAGGTCCCAACATAATAAACACTATATTCTAAAGTAAAACACAAGATCATTATGGAGGGCACCAATGGAAGTGGCCAAAAATAGTTATGTGACTCTTAATCTCTGAACTATGTCAAGGACCTGAAAGAACTTTGAGAAGGATATTAAGTGGAGAGAGGTTTTGATGAAAGCGTCAGCCCTTCACCTCCATGGAGGCAGTGAGAGATGATGCATTTTTGTTCTGCTCAAACCAAGAAAAGCTTCAATAGGACAATTCTGAGAACTTGATGCATGTCCCTAACATGGTTATATTTGGCCATCTTTTACTGTATAAGTTTTGCATTTTTGTTTCTCAGTAATTCCTTTCTTATTCTCAAGGTCAGAAATATACTCTATTTTACTGACGTTTTTATTGTTTAGGCCTTTGATTTGCCTAGCTTTTTGTTTTCGTGGTGTGATAAAGTGACCTAACTTTACTTTTTGCCAAAGGGATAACAAATTATTTCAACATCGTTTATTAAGTAAGTAGCCCTTCATTACACTCTGGTTTGGAGACCACTTTCATCGGATACTAAAATTCCAAATATTCACTGGTCACTTTCTGAATTGTGTTCCACAGCATTGATCTACTTGTCTATTCCTTTAAGAGTGCATTCGTTACAATTCAATTGTGCTTCCTTTTCTAGAGGTTGAGAGCAGCACAAAAAATAATGTTCTACTTATCACTGTGTGCTTTCCAGATGATACCAGACAAAGTAAAACCTGGGTTGTGGTGATGGCAGCACCGGTGTCTGACATCTGATGTAGACCCTTCCATGAAGGCAGGACACAGACTTGCTCTCACCCTCAGCCCCTCTGCATATAATTCTCAGTTTCTCCAGAAAGCATTTTCCCTGTGCTTCAGAGGGACTATTTGTCTAACAAAGACATTTGCCATTTTCCACTCCTTCTTTAGCCTCCCTAGGAGATGCCCGGTGGTACGTCTATGAAGCTAACATGGTGCACCCACGCCTCCACCCCCGTCCCTGTCCTGCCACATGGCTGCCTCTTTTGAGGACTCCACATCGGTCATTGAATATACTCTGGAGGGCATAGTGATCTAGCCTTCCCATTGTTTCTTACTTCTTTTTGCAGCACTGTCTTCCTTAGAATCAGGCATAAAATCATGGGACTCCAATGGAAGACTCAGGGGACCCTGGCCCATGGCCCATCAGACAGTCCCTCATGGGCCCAGATACCCCTTCATCTGTATGAACTGAGAACTGTAAGATATCCACAGCTTCAGTTCTCATAGCTGGGACCTCTGCTTTATGTCATAAAGTTTACCAGGAAACAAGCATTTGTTCACTCTTCTGGGCAGTGGGCACAGTGCGGCATCTTTATGAGAGTTTTGTGAGGACTAAAGAGACACTATATGCTCAGTTCATTGTAAGGGTTTAGCAGGTGCCACTGACATTTCCTCCTCGCCAAATCAGGCTGACACCCAGAGGAAGCACTGCCTCTCCTCTGAAGCTTCCTCTACTGCAGTCTCTGTGCTCATCACAAGGATCTCTCTGTACTGACTTATATTTGTTTCTGTTCTTATATTTTTTCTCTATAGACAGACTTCTATTTTCAGAAGATATTTAAGTCACAATATTCTGGACTCTGGCTTAGTTAGACCAACCATCTCTTGATTGTCTGTGGAAACTGAATCAGGAACACCCCAGAGAGCTGTCCCTGGACATAATTCACAGCTTCATTTAATTATTATCATCAAAGTTAATGAAGGCCATAAACTGTTTCATAACATACCAATGGGCAGTATGATTGGAGGGAAAGCTGGACACCTCACCATAAAACTTGCACAGCAGAAAGCGCTCAACTAAACAAAACCTTCTTATGAAGAAAAAGACAATGAAACCATATTCAGTTTAGTGAACCTTTCACACTTGGTAACATGAATGTTAAGTCAAAAGAACAATGGAGGTGTGAACTTTTTTAATCAAATTTTTATTTCAGGTCAAATAAGCAATTTTGTTTGTTGTTAAGTGTAAAGAGAGTTTTTGGTTAGCTTTTTAGTTATAACTTTATCTTACCCACTTCTAAAAAAGCTTTGAGGCTACTTGAAGTAAAGTCCTGTAGACGAGAGAGCATAACATTAAAAGATAGAAAGAAAACTTAGAAAGATGATAGAAGAGAAATAATTGCACTAGAAACCTGGCCAATAACATGAACAGGCTCCATATAGGGACTCCTCTATATAAATCTCTGTGTGAGTGGATAATATATTCAATAAATGTATTATCTGAACTGCTTTTAAAGTTTTACTCTTGGATTCCTGAAATACTATCTCTATGGATTTGCCTATTCTGGATGCTTCATATAAATGGAATCATTCATTATGCAAACCTTTGTGTCTGGCTTCTTTAATTTAGCATGGTGCTTTCCAGGTTCATCCATATCATAACAAGTATCAGTATTTTATTCCATTTTAAAGTTCTGTAATAGTTACTATCTATCTATCTATTTGGTATACATATATGTATATGTTAATTTTGCTTATCCATTTATTCATTTGTGAACATTTGGATTGTTTCTACCTTTTCGAATTGTAAATCGTGCTGCTATGAACATGGGCGTACACATACCTGCTTGAGACTCTGCTTTCAATCCTTTTGGGTACATACATTGGGATGGAATTACTGGATCATATTGGTAACTCTATGTTTAATATTTTAGAAAGTGTTTTCCCCACTCTGGGTGGAAAAAACACAAACACAAACTGTGGAAAAAACAAACTTATTTTCCTCTGCTCCCAAACCACAACAATTACACAGAAGACTTCTGTGTCCAAATGTATGTGTGGTTTTGTATTACACACCAAGAAAGCAATCAGTTCTGCAGCAGACACTAGCTGGGTATCCTCTAATTCAATTCAATACTGACACTATCTACATTGAGTTAGCATAGCTCCCACAAATTACGGGCTCAGTCCTACAAAACTGCTTCCACCCCACTTCTGATACCAATCACAAGCACAGGTTGTTTTGCCCATGCTTCTGAACTGCTGGCTATAAATCAACAGTCACACGATCCCCTTCTTAAATTCGAGTAATATGCTAGAGTGGCTCACAGAACTAAGGGAAACACTCATATTCACCAGTTTACCTTTAATATAAATGATATTACAAAGGATACAGATGAAGAGATATATAGGTCAAGGTATCAGGGAAGGGGCACAGAGCTTCCATGCCTTCCCTGAGCATGCTGCCCTTCTAGAACCTCCACATGTTCAGCTATCTAGAAGCTCCCCAAAGTCAGTCATTTTGAGATTTTATGGTTAAGTAAACCATTGGATGCTGGTGATCAACTTAGCTTTCAACCCCTTTCCCCTCCCCAGAGGTTGGGAGATGGGGATGAAAATCTAGCACTCTAATCATTTCTTGTTCTTTCTGGGGGCCAGCCCCCATGATATGGTTTGGCTGTGTCCCCACCCCCCCACATCTCATCTTGAATTGTAGCTCCCATAATCCCCACATGTCATGGGAGGGACCAGGTGGGAGGTCATTGAATCATGGGGACAAGTTTTTCCTGTGCTGCTCTCATGATAGTGAGTAAGTCTCATGAGATCCGATGGTTTTATAAAGGACAGTTCCCCTGCACATACTCTCTTGCCTGCTGCCGTGTAACATGTACCTTTGCTCCTCATTCACCTTCTGCCATGATTGGCGGGCCTCCCCAGCCACGTGCAACTGTGAGTTCATTAAGCCTCTTTTTCTGTATAAATTACCCAGTCTTAGGTGTGTGTTAATTAGCAGCATGAGAATGGACTAATACACCCCGTTTGAAGCTATCTGGGGGCTGTCTGCCACCAGTCATCTCATTAGCACACAAAAAGACATTATTTTGGAGATTTTAAGGATTTTAGAAGTTGTATGTCAGAAAACAGGTCAAAGATCAAATATATATTTTACAGTATCACACCTACAATAAATGCCTAACAGGCAATTAATCATAAAACAAAAGTATGGAAAAACAAAAGTTTATAAGTAAATGTATGTCACACACACACAGGCTGCCATCTGCCATGTTTTTTTAAAAATTTTTTTTTTGAGACAGGGTCTCGCTCTGTTACCCAGGCTGGAGTGCAATGGCATGATCTCAGCTTACTGCAACCTCCACCTTCTGGAGAATCCAAGCGATTCTCCTGCCTCAGCCTCCCAAGTAGCTGAGACTATAGGCACGTGCCACCATGCCCAGCTAATTTTTCTATTTTTAGTAGAGATGGGTTTCACCATGTTGACCAGGCTGGTCTTGAACTCCTGACCTCAAGTGATCCGCCCACTTTGGCCTCCCAAAGTGCTGGGATTACAGGCGTGAGCCACCACGCCCAGCTTGCCATCTGCCATTCTAAATGCCCATGATCGTGACAAGTCCCCCTGGTGTTCTAAGTATAGCACACTCCAGCAAAAGGAACAATAGGGACGGTCTGTTTCACCAACCTTTCATTCCCTCCCAGGCACATGTGATACCAAACTTGGGTTTTTGATGATAAGAGGCGTGTACTGATTTTCCCTGCTGCCTCGAGTTTAGCCAAGAGTAAACTCCAACTCCCTTCATTGCTTCCTACTAAGTAAGGGATGAAATGTACAGCATGCTTTCATAGGAGACTGGCATGCTTCCCAGGGTCATTCTAAATGGTAGCCTTCTAGATATGCAGACACCTAAAAAGAAATGGCAGGGGTTTCTCAGGCCAAGGGTTCTAGGTTGGCATGTGACCTCACCCAGAGGGCTGGGCCCCCTATGCAGGCTGCATCCAGGTCACAGGGTCAGACAGAGTTCCCTGTGAAGCAAGCTGATGAGGAACGTGTTGGGGAGTCCTGAAGAGTCTGCCGACGCCTCCACAATCAGGCCACTAACTTTGCTGACTCAAGGAACATTTTAATTACAATAAACATTCTTCCACTTAATATATTTTGGGAGTTTCTTTCAGCAAATCTATTAGAGACAAAATGAAAATCACAGTCTTGAGAGAAGAGAATTAGTCATATACAAAATTTTGATCCTCATTCTTAAGCCGCAGGGCTTATACAGTTGGAGGAAAAGCATGAAGTGTCAGATGGAGAACCCCCTGCCTGGGTCAGCATGATCAACAAGAACTGGATGTGTCCAGTAGCCAGAAATCACTAACATTTCTATCCCTCCCTTTTTCCTATTTCCTGCATAGCTAACTTCCTGCTCCACAGGCATCTTAAGAAAAGTAGACCCTCCCTCAAAAATCACTGTGATTCCTCATTAAGAAAGACTAAAGGTAGTTGAGTCATCTTAGAATCTCATTACAATAAGATAAAGAATCTTAACCTTAGTTCCCCTAATATATTTTTGTGTATTAGAAAGCAAATTTTGAAATGTGAGAGTTATTGTCCTTACTTTTTTTTTTTTTACATAAATGCAAGCTCTTGTCTTTCTCAAAAAAGCAAGTACATAGACAGGCGATTTCTGGATCTCAGAATATACCAACAGAGAAAATAATTAGAGACAAAAATAATTAGAATCAAAGTTTGATGGACAGGTTATTTAAATTAAGTGTCCTTCCTCTGACTCCAGGCACTGTGTAGACTCACAGTGGAGAAGCTGGTCTTACAGCTGTTACAACATTGGCCAGCCCATTTCACAGAGCCTGGCCTAGTTTTTATAGGAAACAAAGCAGGTGAATGTCAGTGTTTAGGAGCCAAGACTCCATTGTTCTCTTCTGTTGGGAAAATCTCTGAGGCATTATTTAACCATATGCAAAGTGGAATTTCTTTCTGATTGAGTCATTCTTTTGTTGAGTCCAGGAAATTAAAGAGAACAACATTATTCCTGTGCTGAAAATGCACAGTACATAGTGATTACATGATACATGAGGAGGCTTTGAATTTGTTGATGTGACGGTAACAGATGACCATATTAATGTGATGTAGTTACAAGTAAATACAACGCAGAGAGCTAAGGCTATTTGGGATATACAGGTAAGCTTCGAGGACCCAGCCAGGAACCTTAGAGACCTCATAGATTCCCCTAGAAGAACAAATGACAGACTCTGACCAGCTTGCCTTAGATACCATGTAGGAGACATATCTCCATCTCTGACATGCTATCCAGACTTTTCTACTTTGCCACATTCACCTTTTTATAAAGAGATTGGTTTTTTCTCAGATCTTGGAAAGTTGGGGGGAGTAAGTGATGGATTCAATGCACTGTTGCCTGCATTCTTCCCTTTCCCCTCCACATCCCTGTGGGACTGATTTTCCAATCTCTCCTGCAGAACTCTTGTATTTTTGATGTGATGATACACCCATAAGAAGCAGTGTTGTGCTAACTTCGGCAGCACATATACTAAAATTGGAATGGTAAGAGAAAATCAGCATGGCCCCTGTGCAAGGCTGACATGAAAATGTGTAAAGCATTCCATTTTTTAAAATAAAATAAAAACTTAAAAAACAGCAGTGTTGATTAGAGAAAACAAGTACTAGTAACAGTAGCCATGATACAAAATAACTGTACAAAAATCAGTAACATTCCTATACAACAACAACATCCAACTGGAGTGTCAAACCAGGAACACAATCCCATTCACAATAGCCATTAAAAGAATAAAATACCCAGAAATACAGCTAACCACAGAGGCGAAAGATCTCTACAACAAGAATTTCAAAACACTGCACAAAGAAACCAGAGTTGACACAAACAAAGGAAAAAGCATTCCGTGCTCACAGAGAGGAAGAATTAGTATTGTTAAAATCACCATACTGCCCAATGTAATTTACAGATTCAATGCTATTCCTTTAAAACTACCAACGGCATTCTTCACGGAATTAGAAAAAACTATTTTATGACATGGAACCAAAAAAGAGCCAGAATAGCCAAGGCAATCCTAAGGAAAAAGAACACAGTTGGAAGCATCACATTACTCGACTTCAAACTAGATTACAAGGTTACAGTGACCAAATCATCATGGTACTGGTACCAAAACAGACACATAGACCAATGGAACCGAATACAGAGTCCAGAAATCATGCTGCACACCTACAACCAACTGATCTTCGACAAACTTGACAAAAATAAGCAATGGGGAAGGGGCCAACTGTTCAATGAATGGTGCTGGGATAACTGTCTAACCATATGCAGAAGATTGAAACTGGACCCCTTCCTTACATCATATACCAAAATCAACTCAAGATGGATTAAAGACTGAAACGTAATATCTCAAACTATAAAAACCATGGAAGATAACCTAGGCAATACCATTCTGGACATAGGACCTGACAAAGATTTTGTGATAAAGATGCCAAAAGTAACTGCAAAAAATAAATTAATAAACAAATGGGACTTAATTAAACTAAAGAGCTTCTGCACAGCAAATAAATTGTCAACAGAGTAAACAGGCAACCTACAGAATGGGAGAAAATATTTGCAAACTATGCATCTGACAAAGGTCTAATATGTTTTCAGAATCTGTAAAGAGCTTAAACAAATTTACAAGCAAAAACAACACTGAAAAAGTGGGCAAAGGACATGAACAGACACTTCAGAAGAAGACATACACATGAAATACACAACAAACATATGAAAAAATGCCCAACATCACTAATCATCAGATAAATGTAATTCAAAACCACAAAGAGATAGTGTTTCATGCCAGTGAGAATGGCTATTACTAAAAAGTCAAAAAATATTCTGCACCAGAAGGTAACTAGAAGCTAAGTACAATGCTGTCAATATAAGCATATAAAGCTGCACCATTGAAAACTACTTCATGAACTACTGCCACACCACATATGAAAATAGTGCTCCATTTGAAGCCTCTCTTTTATTAATTGTCCTCTATTTATCAGAGATGTTTTAGTGAACTTAGAAATTCATTTATACTAATGTCTTAAGGACTGAATGTAAATGATTATTTTTGCAATTATTGGAGGATATTCAGAAAGTCAGTTCCAATGTGTCTTGCAGTCTGAATCTGGCTAGTGATGCCAGTGAGCATGTCTTGTATATACTGGATGTATCAGAGATTACTTAATTTAATCTTCAAAACACACTGTTCAGATGAGGAATCAAAGGTTCAAACAGGCTAAGTAACTCACCACTGGTCACATCAGTAATAAATGATAGAGTCAGTCTTTCCACCCACACCTAGAGGAGCAGTCCTCTCTTCAAGGCTGGCTGAGAAGCCCTTCTCTGAGTTTTAGCTAGCTCTCAGAGACCCTCTTTGCCAACCCCAAAGCCAAGAGGTTAAGCAAAGCTTGCATTTGGGGTCCTGTTGGAGTCTGACTTCCAAAAAGCAGCTATTGGCTCTCCCTGACTAAAAGCTTCTCATTTTCTAAGATCAACTTATTTGGGTTTCATTGCAAAGATCAGCTGGGGCTAAAACAGGCAAGCTCATGCTCCACAAAAAAAATACGATCAGATTATTTAGAAAATTCAAGAAATAAGAAGAGGAGCCACATTTAACAGAGAACAATTAGCAATAACATTTGAGAAGGTCTTTGACCTGAATTTCCTAATATATCCGGACAGAACTTGGTGACTCATGACTCAGAATCATTTTCTTTGGAAAAGTAGTTCAGATTTTTTCCGGAAACATTTACTTGTTTTTTTTGTTTGTTTTTTTTTTTTTAGATGGAGTCTGGCTCTGTCGCCCAGGCTGGAGTGCAGTGGCTCATCTCGGCTCACTGCAAGCTCCGCCTCCTGAGTTCACACCATTCTCCTGTCTCAGCCTCCTGAGTAGTTGGGACTACAGGCGCCCGCCACCATGCCCGGCTAATTTTTTGTATTTTTAGTAGAGACGGGGTTTCACCATGTTAGCCAGGATGGTCTCGATCTCCTGACCTCGTGATCCGCTCGCCTCAGCCTCCTAAAGTGCTGGGATTACAGGCGTGAGCCACCGCGCCCGGCCATTTTTTTTTTCTTTTTTATGTACTCCAAAACACATAGTTCGAGTTAATTTTAAATGTCAATATCAACTTTCCTTTGGATCTGTGGGAAAACTCCATATAACACAGGACAATAGAATGTGCTTTCTTCTCAGGATCATGGAAAGGCTTTTCTCATCAGTTTCTACATGACACACATCACAGAAAAGACATCCAACCCACTGACTCATTAGGGCTCCTTAAGCGTCAGTAGATAGCTGCCTCTTTCTTTTTATTTTTGAAAATTCTATTGTGAAATATTTCTGACATACAGAAATATGGAGGAAATAATATTATAAATGCAGGGATACTTGTCTCCAAACTTAAGAAATAAAACAGTACAAATACACTAAAGGTGCTATTTTTTTTTTCCATCCCATCTCCCTCGGGAAAGTCCAACATATCTATACATGTCTTTATACTTTTACCACATTTGTCTGTATATCTAAGCAATATTGAGTATTATTTTTGTACAACTCAAACGTTACATAAACAGTATATCAATGACATTGTTCACAGGTATTCTAAAATTTTTTTTCATTTGACAATATGCATGCAAAAATTTTCTATGTTGATGTTCATTTATTTTCACTGTAGTATAGTAGTATAATACACAAATATACTTCAATTTACTTCATCATTCTCTTGTTAATATTCATTAATTTATGTGTTAGTCCATTTTCATGCTGCTATAAAGAACTGTCCTAGACTGCGTAATTTACAAAGAAAAGAGGTTTGATTGACTCACAGTTCAGCACTGCTGGGGAGGCCTCAGGAAACTTACAATCATGGCAGAAGGCAAAGGGGAAGCAAGGCACCTTTTTCACAAGGCAGCAGGAAGGAGAATGAATGCAGGAGGAAATACCTAACACTTATAAAACCATCAGATCTCATGAAAACTCACTCACTATCATGAGAACAGCATGGAGGATAGTTCCATGGTCTTATGGGAGTATGGGGGGTGGTTCTCTTATTTTATACTGGGAGAGCTAGAGGAAATATCCAAAAGAAAGTTGGGCATTGAACTATAGTCCTCCAAGTGTTAAACATTTACAAACTGTCTTTATTCATTTAGTGTTACTATAGACAAATACTTGAGGCTGGGTAATTTATAAGGAAAAGAGCATTATTCACCTCATGATTATGCTGGCTCGAAAGTTCAAATATGGGCATCTAGTGAGAGCATCAGACTGCTTCCACTCACAATGGAGGGTAAAAGGGAACCATCTGTGCAGAGATCGCAAGGCATGTGAGGAAACAAGAGAAAGACAGGGGAGGTGGCAGGGCGGGGAGGTGCCAGGTTCCTTTCAACAACCAGCTCTTGTGGGAACTAATAGAATGAGAACTCACTTACCACCATGGAAATGGCACCAAGCTATTCATGAAGGATCCACCCCCAAGAGCTAAATGCCTCTCATTAGGCCTCACCTCCAACACTGATGATCAAATTTCAACCTAAGATTTGGAGGGGACAAACATCCAAACCATGGCACCAACATACTACTGCATGGACTGGTATAAGGCACAAAGCTTCCAGAGAGGCCTGACTCCTCACTCACCACTCTGCTACATTTTTCTTCCAGAGAGGTGGGTGTGTTCATGCAGAGCACACGTAACTTAAGGATTAGACACTGACCTTCTCTCCACAGGCTGGGTAGTTTACTTGAGCATCTGCAACAACAATTTGTGGATACCACTGAAAATTCAGAGGTAGGAGGTTACAGAGCTCACTTCTGATACTGGCTCCTACTTGACACCTGGGGATGGGACTACAATGATTAAAAATTAAGGGAGCACTCCTGTGCCAACGTCAGGAACAAAGTAAAGCTTCCTCTCTGCCTTCCTCCCCGAGGCTTCTTTCCCAGAACTCACCAGTGGTTCTGGGCTGCTCTGGCTCAGGCACATTTAGTCATCCTTTGGGATTGATACGGGAGCTTCTTGGGCGTATTTTTGTGTCATGGAGTGAGGGGTTAATAGACCCCCCCGGGACTCTACAATCAAGTTCCTTTACCTCTTCTTCTCAATTTCTTCATTTAAAAAAAATTTCAGTATCTATTTCCAGGACTTTCAATCCCCCTACCCCTGTTAAAGGTCTTGACCTCCTACATGATGTGTTTTTAAACTTACCCAGATCTGCTGTTAATTTGGTTCCTGAGATTTGTGCTATGTTTTGCCCTGGGGCTCTCTCCAGTCTCACTTCTTAACTCTCCTCAAGTTCCCTTTACCACCAACCCTAATAGAAAAGAAGGGATGGGATAGGCCATCCTCTGGGGACATCAGAATAAGAAACTTCAAACCACAAATGATCAAAGACAACTCACTCTGCAAACGTCTGGACAGACACAAGAAGGAACAAGAATAAAACTACCACTTATCCATTAGCATGCATTTTTTATGATTAAGATGTTTATCATAGCAATAAAATTAAAACAAAATGAAAAATGAACCAACCAAGTGTTCAATAAAAAGGGATGGGTTAAGTAAATCCCGATACATAATTACATTGTAATGCTATATACCACTCAAAGCTATGACATGGAAGAATATTTAATGGCACAGAACAATATTCATGATGTATTGCTAAACAGAAAAAAAAAGTTTACAATATGAGTCCTACACACACATGCAGGAACATGCACATGTGCAAACATGCATGCACACACACAAGTATGCACATGTGCAGACACATGCATACATAAGTAGTTATGTAGTTATAATATACATAAAGAAAACAAAAGACTGGTAAGAGCCACACATCAAAATGTCAAGTGTATATCATTACATATGATTTTTCCTAATTTTACTTGGATTTTTAATGATCAGATCACATACCATTTTCTTGTTTTTTTGGGGGGGGGGATTTCTCTTTTTTTTTTAACCTTTGAGTTATGAACTATGGTGACATATACCAGTTTTGTTTTGTTTTGTTTTTTTCCCAAGATAGTCTCGCTCTGCCACCCAGGCTGGAGTGCAGTAGCCCGATCTCGGCTCACTGTAACCTCTGCCTCCCAGGCTCAAGTAGTTCTCCTGCCTCGCCCTCTGGAGTAGCTGGGACTACAGGTGCAGGCCACCACACCTGGCAAACTTTTTATTTTTTATAGTCAGGGTTTTGCCATTTTGCCCAGGCTAGTCTCGAATTGTTGAGTTTAGGTGATCTGCCCACTTCAGCCTCCCAAAGTGCTGGGATTATAGGCATAAGCCACCTCGCCAGGCACCTGACATATACCACTTTTAAAGGTGATTTGTTTAAAAAATGAACCTTCAGAGCTGCTCATCCCCCTACTTCCTTGCCTCTCTGAAAAATCTCTTGTGCTTTGAATCTCTGAGCTAAATGATCTTGTCCACCCCTGGGTCATTGCTAAAGGACAGTGACCTCATTATCAATCGCAAAAATCAAGGCACAAACTGCCAGCAGACTGTGCTTTGAGCTCAGAGCTTCCGCATGGTTCCCTCTGTGTGAACACAAGCTATATAACTTCATGTCGGGTCAAGAGAAACCCACTTTCTTTACTCAGATTTCTTTACTTTACTGGAAATCTATGCATGATTTCCAGTTACCTTGCAAGATGGTGCAAAGCTGACTGCTTGGGCAGGCCTAGGCCAGGTGAGGACAGAGAACCTTTAGTCCAAATCACATTGTTTACCTCTGATTCACATGCAATAAAGCCTACTGATCATGCAGAAATGAGTAGTTCCATTACAAGAATTTACTAGTTAAAACCTAATCTATCTTTAATTCTAAATTTAATTTCAAATTTTAAAAAATTCAAGAGAAATCTTTTAAAAGTTATTTTACACTTTCTTGCCTTGGTAAGTAAATTAAATCTAGTGCATTTATTTTGATGAATACTAATGATAATTAATTCTCTACTCTAAGCGATGCTAACGTGGTGTACAATCTTATAACATGCAGGCCAAAGCACCTTGCCTTTTGTGTCTTTTCTGCATTTATCTCCTCCTTCACTCTTAAGAAGACATTTCATGTTCTGTTTCAGTCATATGGAGCTGCTATGACAAGATACCATAGGACAGGCAGATTAAACAACAGAAATTTTTTTCTAGAAATTCAGGGGTTCTAGGAAGTCCGAGGTCAACGTATGGATATATCTAGTGCCTTTTGAGTGATCGCTAGTGGAGACAGTGAGCTTTACTCTTTCTCTTCTTATAAAGACACTGATCTCATTATGGTGGCTCCAGCCTCACAAACTCATCCAAACCTAATCACCTTCTAAAGCACCCGCCTCTTCTTACCATTCCATTGCAGGGTAGAGCTTCATCATATGCATTTTGGGGGGACGCAAGCATACAGCCCATAACACTATCTACAGAGGGAAGGTGTTAATTTCTTACCTCCTTTATAATTCTCCACTTTTGATATTATCTTAATTGTGACAACAGAGAAACAACTCCTTACTATTGTTTTAATGTATAAGTAAATAAGTTCTGAATAAAGCTTTAAGGTTTTGCTTGTTAATGTTTTCACCTATGGGTTTTTGTCCATACATTCAATCTGGTTTGATCAGAATTTTTTTTTTTTATTTACTGGTTTTTGTTCATTCTCTAGCTAGTTAAAGTAGAGGATAAATGATCTTCAAACACGAAGTGTCCACCTATCTTTTAAATGGACTTTACTGTTGTTTTGCTTTTATTTTTCATCTTTCCTTAAATAAAATAAATGTTCTTCAATGGGAAAATCCACGTCGTATATTTGGTCCTCTACTATTCTGAACACAGAGCAGATGCTTGATAAACACTGTGTAACTGGCAATTCATAGATCTTAAAGACTCTTAATAACTGCGTAGGCCAGACGTGCAGCCATGAAATAATACATCAAAGGCACAAGTGTGAATAACAGTATGATGAAAAATTAAATTTCTTCGAGAAACTATAATTCCCAAAATAGTGTTTTTTAATCTGTTTGCTTGGGGACTCCCTACCAAAGAACGCTAAAAACTACACACTGAGTGGTACATTTATAATTTGACTTCTAAAATGTGTCATGGTTAAGTTTACAAAGTTACAGAGCATATGCTTTTTTGGTACATTGTAACTATTGACTTTTATAAATAAAGCTGATCCTTCATTTTAAATATATCTAGCAGAATCTAGCTACCATGGTGATTAATCTTTCCATCACCCATTTAAAAAATCTACAAACAAGTTCCTCTTTTAATAGACAGAAATTTCATTTTTTCTTCTTGAACTTTTATTTGTATTCCATTCACTTTGCATAATTTTATTTCTCTAGGTTTACTTATTACAGTTATTGATAGTATACAATATATATTCTTCATCAAATTGTATTGAAATGCACATTTAATGAGATAAAGGTTTTAAATTATTTTTTACATATTGCTAAAATGTTATAGAATTAGCTTTCAGGGACCAGACGCAGTGGCTCGTGCCTGTAATCCCTGCGCTTTAGCAGGCCAAGGCGGGCAGATCACTTGAGGCCAGGAGTTTGAGACCAGCCTGGCCAACTTGGTGAAAACCTGTTTCTACTAAAAATGCAACGATTAGCCAGGTGTGGTGGTGTACACCTGTAATCCCAGCTACTTGGGAGGCTGAGACAGGAGAATCGCTTGAGCCCAGGAGGCAGAGGTTGCAGTGAGCCAGGATCATGACACTGCATTCTAGCCTGGGTGACAGAGTGAGATTCCATTTAAAAAAAAAAAAAAAGAATTAGCTGTTAGTACTATTTTTTACTTTGATAGAACTACCTACTGAGTAAATGTTGTTCACATATGTAAGTAAATAGGAATGAAACGAGTAATATTATAGCAGTGTCACTCTTTTTTTTTTTTTTTTGAGATGGAGTCTTGCTCTGTCACCAAGCTGGAGTATAGTGGTGCAATCTCGGCTTCAAACTATATGCCACAAATCATGTAGTAATCCATTTTCAAAAATGTTTTAATGATCTACCAGCTCTCAATTCAATGAGATCCTTCTTCATTGTTGAGATCAGGGAACTAGACTTAAACTACTTGCAAAATGATGTGTTACCCAGACATTCACCTGTCAACACTGATAGTTCACAGTTGTCCTTGCTTGGTGCCCCTGAAGGTCTGTCATACTGGATCCGTGCAGCATGGTAAGATTCTACATGGATGACGGGTGGACAATCTCCTGTAATGTGGGAGAAGGGTGATTTTGAAGGGGGAGGTAGAAGAGCAGCAGAAAACACATTCACAGGCAGGTCACCTTGTGAATGGTGCAAAGTTGAATTTTTTTTTTTTTTTTTTTAGAGAGAGAGAGATAGGGTCTTGCTTTGTCACCCAGGCTGGTGTGCAGTGGTGCAATCATACCTTACTATAATCTTGAATTCTCAGACTCAAGAGATCTTCCTGCCTCAGGCGTCCCAGAAGCTGGGACTACAGGTGCATGCCACCAAACCTCTGGCTAATTTTTTTTTTTTTTTAGACATAGGAACTTGCTATGTTGCCATCATAGGCTAGTCTCAAACTCCTAGCCTCAAGCGATCTTCCTGCCTCAGCCTCCTAAAGTGCTGGGATTACAGACATGTACCACTGCTCCTGGCTAGTTGATGTGTTTGTTGTTGTTCTTGTTTTTAATTGATACCTACTCCCTTTGAAAGTTCAGGTATAGTCCCAGGAGGAAGATCAATGAGGTAGAAACCTTGAAGAAAGCTTCAGGAAGGAGTCTTGAGCTGAGCCTCGTGACAGATGAGATTTAGATAAGCAGAGAAGAATTGGGAGGATTATCCACCTGAGAGGCACAGAAGGAGCAAAGGCCTTGACTGTAGTGTCCTAATGGAAGATGCCTGAAGGGAGTAGCCTAGAAATACCCACCACTAAACCCTTGGTTGACTAACTCTCATCACAGAGTCTACAGAGATAAACAATATGAACATGACTCTAGATCAGAGATTTAAAAAAAAAAAAAAAACAAAACTCAAATGCTTATAGGAGGCAGGCAGGTCACAAAAAGCAGAGCAGCTACTGGGAGTATGTCATAGTGCAAAGTGTGCACCGAAGGAAGTTGTCCCAACCAAGTGGTCAGCCTCTGCTCAGCAATAGTGGAAAGGTGGATGCAGCATTGCAGGTGTTTCTATGTTTTCAAGAGAAGTGGAAATCTGGACTGGAATGTGAATCTTCCACAATGGCAAGACACAACATATTTCTGCCCTGTATCTGTCCTGTGAACATCACTTTGGTACCTCTGCTCTGAACTCTAAATTTTAGCCACAGATCAAGCCAGAATATCAGAAAGCATCAAAGCTGAATTATTTGAATTATTTTGCCCTGTATAAGGGGAGATGCCAAGAACAAAATAGATGGTCAATCCATATTTGGCAGCTGAATGGAAGTCTACCTTTAGAAGGCCCTCCTTGACTTCCTTCTAATTCAGAGGTGGCTTGAGACTCATTATGCTGAAGAGTAGAGTCTAAAGTTGCAGCACCAAGTGTCTTTTGCCTGCAGCTGGTTCCATTTTCTTCTCCTTTAGACTAGCAGGAAGAACAGCTGCAAATACACCCACCTTCAGCTCTTCTGTAGGAGTTTGTTCTCTGCAGTTCCTATACTAACATTTCCGTAGAGCTACATGTTTTCTTCTTACTGTTATTTGCCCCTGCCTTGGATTTCCTCATGTATTTGTTTTATCCCAATGTGCTCTGTGTATTTTGCAAGGCTGCTTGAATCTTTTTTGGAATGACATAGGGTATAAATAAATAAAAGCGCTATCTCTGGAGCCCATCTCTTCTCCTACCAGAATTTTCAGGCCCTGGGCCTATGGGGATGCCACTTAATAAATTACTGATTGCATGTATCCTGAAGGTAATGGAGCTTCCAAAGGTGCAGAGCAAACCACGAGAGAGTTGTTTAAGCGCTAGGAAAATCTGGCCCGATACATTATTCCAGATCTATATTTATGTTCATGGCTTGCAAAGCACCCCAGGGCCTTTTGGGATAAAAGAAACTGCATGAATCTAAGAAAATATTATTATATAGATTTATTTGGGGTTGCTAAAGAGTGTGAAGCCCTCTGGAGAACCACAGGAGAAGAATGAATTATTTTCTGCAATTTCCAACACTTGTCTTTTTAAGAGTCTCTCACTGAACCCCTGGTGCCCACCCTAATAGTTCCAGCTAATCTTGTTGCTATAGTTACAACAATTAATTATATGCTTAACTAGCCTTACTAGTACATTGCAGCAATTCAATTAAAATCTGATTTTATTCTTCCTTACTTTCAGGTTTTTTTCAGCCTCCAGCTCTGAAAATTGCCTATAATATGGATTGAAAGAGTCCTCGAGGCTGTTCAGTCCATTTCCCAGTGACATCTTTGGCTAGAACTTGATGGAACAGGGCACTGTTGTCCTGACATAGACCTTGCTACAAGAGCCAAGACATTTGGGAGCTTGAACTCAACAGTGGAGCAAATCATAAAATAATATCCGACGAGTGTAAGGCTGCTATGAAGAGATTTTTCCCCCTTCTTAATTTTAATAATGTATTTAAATTGGAATGGAGATACACAGGATTCCTAAATTAGTGGTTGCGCCCAACCACTGGTTTGACATCTAGAGACACTGCCAGTGGCCCCAGCAGCTGTGACATATGGTGGGGAGCACCTCTCCTGGGCAGCCCTGGAGACCAAACGGAGACTTAAGAGGCAGCAAGATCAATGTAAGCTCCAAAGTTCATGGAGATTGTTGGTCTCCAGGTATCTGATGGAAACACATTGATTGGAAAAGCTGGATTACTGCCTCTTCTGCTCGCTACCAGTGTCAGACTAAAAGCCCAACACCTTCATTTACTAGGAGACAAACACAGCTTGAGAGAAGTCTTGTTCAATTGTGCATGCTTTCAAGGACAGAGCTGGTGGTAAAACCCATTCAGGTAAACCTCTAGAGGTTGCAGTTTTTTTCTTCCTTTCTTTTTTTTAATCTCAAAAGACATTCTGTCAATGTAACTGACACTATGGTTTTCTGATATGGCTCCATATTTTTAATTGTTCCCCTTCCTTTCTTAGCCCCTAATAATGACAGATAAAACTGATGAATTTCTATGTACCAGGTACTGTGCTGAGGGATTTCCCACGTTATCTGATTTCACAGATATGGAAACTGAGAACTGAGAACCCAAGGACACAGAGCTAGTAGCAGGATAACTGCCACACTCTGACCTGCCTGGCTCCCATCTGAGTTCTGAGTGTTTATTCTCTCAGCAACTCCCAATGCCTTTTCTACGCTGACCCTCTTTCGTGGATGCCCTCATTACTCTGGTGCTCCAGTCTTCAACTCTGGAGGGGTCCCCCATCTCCAGCCCTGACCCTCCTTCACCGGACTGCAATACATCCCTTGTCTTCCTGTTGTCTCTTCAAACTCACTGTGTTACAAACAGAGCTTGAATCCCCCCCCAACTCCCCAACATCCATCCTCTTTACTGCCCTATGTCTGTTATGTGACCCACTGTTCTTCCTGTTATAGAACCCTGAAACCTAAGAGTTCTCTTCCATCTTCAACTCTTCATCTGCTCCTAGGGCCAAAGGAGCACACTGGCACATGGAAGAGAGCTGGTTTTAATCCCTTTGCCATGAGCCAGAGTGTGGGTTTGGCAAGAAATGACAACACACATGCCAGCTTTCTACACTGCTGTGGTTTTCCCGTGTCATGCATTCCCTTCCATCCCTCCTGGGGGTTCAGGGTTTTTGTGCCATCCTGCAGGGCAGGTATGCAAAGGGAACATCCATCTGTCCTTCCCGGATGCTGGCCTTCTTCTCTGGACCATTATTGCATCCCAGTTCCTCAATCAAACATGACCTTCCTATGACCGCACAGGGACAAGGCAACCACAAATGTCTTTTGGAGCTGTATCTTGTTCCAAGTGCAAAGTCAGCACATGGTAGGCATTTCAATTCTAAATTCAAATTTGCTTCTTTAGAAATTTTTTTTTTTCAGGAGACATACCCCAATTGAAAGGAATGATTCCAAAATACAGGCCAGGCATGGTGGCTCATGCCCATAATCCCAATACTTTGGGAGGCTAAGGTGAGCAGATCACCTGAGGTCAGGCATTCAAGACCAGCCTGACCAACATGGCAAAACCCCGTCTCTACTAAAAATACAAAAATTAGCCAGGGGTGGTGCCAGGCAACTGTAATTCCAGCTACTAGGTAAACTGAGGCAGGAGACCCTCTTGAACCCGGGAGGCAGAGGTTGCAGTGAGCCAAGATCTCACCACTGAACTCCAGCCTGGGCAACAGAGCAAGCCTGCATCTCCAAAAACTAAACTAAACTAAACTAAAATAAAATAAAATAAAATAAAATAAAAATGTGTGTGTGCCCGTGTGTGTGTGTGTGCAGATAGAAGAGAGTGGGAAGAATATTTACAGACACAGACATAGAAAGGGGATTGTTTGAGTTCTTTGCAGGTTCTGGATATTAGCCCTTTGTCAGATGAGTAGATTGCAAAAATTTTCTCCCATTCTGTAGGTTGCCTGTTCACTCTGATGGTAGTTTCTTTTGCTGTGCAGAAGCTCTTTAGTTTAATGAGATCCCATTTGTCAATTTTGGCTTTTGCTGCCGTTGCTTTTGGTGTTTTAGACATGAAGTCTTTGCCCATGCCTATGTCCTGAATGGTATTACCTAGGTTTTCTTCTAGGATTTTTATGGTATTAGGTCTAACATTTAAGTCTCTAATCCATCTTGAATTAATTTTCGTATAAGGAGTAAGGAAAGGATCCAGTTTCAGCTTTCTACTTATGGCTAGCCAATTTTCCCAGCACCATTTATTAAATAGGGAATCCTTTCCCCATTTCTTGTTTTTGTCAGGTTTATCAAAGATCAGATGGCTGTAGATGTGTGGTATTATTTCTGAGGATTCTGTTCTGTTCCATTGGTCTATATCTCTGTTTTGGTACCAGTACCATGCTGTTTTGGTTACTGTAGCCTTGTAGTATAGTTTGAAGTCAGGTAGCGTGATGCCTCCAGCTTTGTTCTTTTGACTTAGGATTGTCTTGGAGATGCGGGCTCTTTTTTGGTTCCATATGAGCTTTAAAGCAGTTTTTTCCAATTCTGTGAAGAAACTCATTGGTAGCTTGATGGGGATGGCATTGAATCTATAAATTACCTTGGGCAGTATGGCCATTTTCACGATATTGATTCTTCCTATCCATGAGCATGGTATGTTCTTCCATTTGTTTGTGTCCTCTTTTATTTCACTGAGCAGTGGTTTGTAGTTCTCCTTGAAGAGGTCCTTTACATCCCTTGTAAGTTGGATTCCTAGGTATTTGATTCTCTTTGAAGCAATTGTGAATGGAAGTTCATTCCTGATTTGGCTCTCTGTTTGTCTGTTACTGGTGTATAAGAATGCTTGTGATTTTTGCACATTAATTTTGTATCCTGAGACTTTGCTGAAGTTGCTTATTAGCTTAAGGAGATTTTGGGCCGAGACAATGGGGTTTTCTAAATATACAATCATGTCATCTGCAAACAGGGACAATTTGACTTCTTCTTTTCCTAACTGAATACCCTTGATTTCTTTCTCTTGCCTGATTGCCCTAGCCAGAACTTCCAACACTATGTTGAATAGGAGTGGTGAGAGAGGGCATCCCTGTCTTGTGCCAGTTTTCAAAGGGAATTTTTCCAGTTTTTGCCCATTCAGTATGATATTGGCTGTGGGTTTGTCATAAATAGCTCTTATTATTTTGAGGTACGTTCCATCAATACCGAATTTATTGAGCGTTTTTAGCATGAAGGGCTGTTGAATTTTGTCAAAAGCCTTTTCTGCATCTATTGAGATAATCATGTGGTTCTTGTCTTTGGTTCTGTTTATATGCTGGATTATGTTTATTGATTTGCGAATGTT